>NC_068364.1:4247641-4475141 GCF_020536995.1 Dreissena polymorpha
GTTGACAGTGATCATGTAGTCTTTATGAATGAAATCTCCAGTCGTAAAGACACACCTCCGCATTGGACCAATTAAATCACTCGTATGTTTAAAATGTCAGTTAGTTGAAATGTATGTAAACAAAGGTTTCAAACGGCGCTGGACAGTTAGTCTTGATGCAGAATGTAACGACAAGAACGGTAATAATGTTTTTTCATACGTTTTATTGAATTATGGTATCGAACTACATGAACTTTGTAGGGAAGTTGCCCTTTACTCCGTGAAGATTTCAGTCTTAAAGACAGCATGATCACTGTCAACTGGGTCATGCGTGTTGTGTATCGTGTTATTTCTTAAAAGTTGACCCAGCATTTGTTAAAATATTGCAAGACATATACATTTCCAGAAAGGAAATTCATTTCTGCGTTGAATAAGACCGAGATCGTGAAAATCGCTGCAAAATTTATGAAGATATGGCTGTTCAAAGCGATGCACCCCGTTTTGGGGTGATTTTGAGTTGCATACCTTGTTATATATATATTTGATAGTGAAATATTTTTTTTTTCAGAAAAGTTAATTTTTCGTTATAATATGATTATTTATCATTCAAAATGATGTTTTCACTAATTAATATCATAGCCACACGCTAACCACCTGTGGTTAGGTCGGCCAAAAAGGCGCAGTTAAGTCGGCCAAAAAGGCGTTGGTACATGTAGGTCGGCAAAAATAAGTAGGTAGGTCGGCCAAATAGTCGTATTAAGGTCGGTCAAAATAAGTTTTTAGGTCGGCCAAAAGGCGTTGGTTGGTTGGCAAAGGGGCGTAGTTATTCCGGTAAAACTTCTATAACTTCTATTACGACAAACGAGTTTTGTCTTACACTTATTTTGATAAGCGATGACATAAATCTTAAACATCTTTATGCAGCATTAATTCTTTTAATGTACATTACGCGAATATGATTGGCAAACACAGACTATTGCTCTGAAGAACCGATGAAACCAATCGGGAATGCAAACAAATGTTTAGAGATTGCACGAAGAAATCAAGCAGTTGGTAACGTGGCACTGTGACTTGTAATCTTTATTTATTTTTCAGATGACGATCACTTGGCAGACCAGCTATCGAAACTCAAAGCACTCGTAAGATATGGGCCGCGCTCTGGGAAAACGGGGTTTAATGCATTGGCGTAAAGTGTTGTTCCCTGTTAACCTGTTCAGTCCGCAAAGGATAATCAGGGACGACAATTTCCGCCTAAACAAAATTTCGCTGTTGAGAAACATCCTTAAAAATAAAAATACCATAAAAGCGGAAAGTGAAGTTCTCGCAGGCTTATCTTGGTCAAAACTCTATATCACGCACATGCATTTGACCACGTTTTCATAGAGCGCTGATCATACGTGTCTTGTTCTGAGAAAACTGGGCTTAATTCATGTGCGTAAAGTGTCGTCCCAGATTAGCCTGTGCAGTCCGCACAGGCTAATCAGGGACGACACTTTCCGCTTTAATGCTATTTTTAGTTTCAAGGAAGTCCCTCCTTACCGAAAATCAAGTTTAGGCGGAAAGTGTCGTCCCTGATTAACCTGTGCGGACTGCACAAGCTAATCTGGGACGACACTTTACGCACATGCATTACGACCCGCTTTCTCAGAACAAGACACATATATTCTCGGCGCATACTTTGTAAATACTAACGTGATATATTAAGACCTCTCGTTTTTTGTATTATTCCATAAAAATGAATTGACTGAACTTTTGCCTAGAGTTATCTCAACAACTCACTTTAAAATTCGGATCATGGCTCTAGTCAACAGTTCAGTCAAATAAATTTTATGGAATAATACATTAACCCTTTCCATGCTGGGAAATTTGTCGTCTGCTAAAATGTCGTCTGCTGAATTTCTAAAATTAGCATTTTCTTCGATTTTTTTCAAAGAATACTATCAAAATAGCAAACAGTTTGGATCCTGATGAGACGCCACGTTCTGTGGCATCTCATCTGGATCCAAACTGTTTGCAAAGGCCTTCAAAATTCGGTTCCAGCGCTGGAAGGGTTAACATAAACAACGTGGTTTCATTCACATTATATTGTGTACGGTATTATGAATGACGATTTATACGCTAAAAAGTGGTCTAGACTGGCTAGTTGATGGATTGTGATACGGGATCTGCAAGAATATACTACAAGAAAAAAAGCAAGGTTTCGGACAATTCGATTCTTACAATAGCTTTAATAACGGTTATTGTTTTTGTATGTAATACTATCAGATGTCTTAAGATTTTATAAATTATGTTTTGATCTTTAAAAAAGGCGCCTTGAAATAAACAATACCAAACGCGAAAAATGGGGCCTATCGAAGCTTTTTATTCCAAAATATCATGTAAACACATGTTAGAAATTAATTCACATTTCAAATTTCTCGACAAATTATTTATCTCTAGCGACAATAATAAGTGGGTCATTTAAAAATTAAATTAATAAACAATGCATGTTTCTTCCCAATAAAATACAGTGCAAAGATAATCCTTATTTATGGTTAAATATGATTTCTTTTAAGCCGGCGGTATGAACCTTAAATTATTACCGATTCCGTTATTAACTGATAACTCGGCATAATAGTAAATCACACATTGATTTGCTTAATAGGCAAAAAAGTCAAATTGTTTCCACTTTAACCTCCAAAGATATAGTGAAGGTAAAGGTACATGTACTAACGTTATTTCAAACTTTAATGAGGATATTCGAAGACAAAAATCTTCAACATTTCGCTGTAACATTCTTTAAACGTAAAATTTAAGGTCGAAAACACATCATGAGATACAAAAAAGTTAAGGGTCGGCATCCAAAAATAGGATCTGTCAGGTAAATAAAAACAACAAGTGTGTATGGGCGTTACGAGCATATCGACGTTTCTATTATAAATTGTAATCCTCTGCATTTTTTGACAGTTACAACGTCTTGAAGACAAAGAACGAGATCCCAGTGCAAATCACGTGACGATCGAAACTGCGGGGCTACGCATGCCTCCTTTGAAAAGCGCCGTTTCTAAACTTCCTGATAACGTCAAAGGTATAAACTTATGATTGTGACGTCAAGAAAAGGCCTCTGGGCCCTGATACATATCTAGTAAATGACCGAGTTATCATCAAAAGAACAATTGCTTTAAGCCCAAGTGTCACTATTGCCGGTAGAGCCCCGGTCCATCCCGGTTTGCTAATGCCGGTAGACCGGCGAGAACCGGGATGATTCGTAAAAAAAAAATTAAGCGGTCACGCTATTTTCCGGTGCCGCCCCGGTAGAAGCCGATCAACAACCCGGCAGAGTCTCGTTCAACCCCGGACTAGCTACGTTTATCCCGGTGAAGCCCCGGTTGTCGCCGGTAATGCCCCGATGGAGCCCCGGTGAAAGCCGGCAGGTCCCGGCAGAGCCCCGGTATTCCGTAACTCCGCCGGCACTCACCGGGACTATACCGGCATCAGACGCCGGCAGAGCTACGGCAACGCCCCGATTTAACATCGGTCGTCGCCGGTAATGCCCCGGCGGAGCCCCGGTGAATGCCGCTGGCGTCCCGGTAGAGCGCCGATTTACCGATGTACCGTAGCTTTACCGGGACTCTGCCGGCATTCACAGGGGCTCCACCTGGGCACCACCGGCGACAACCGGGGCGTTGCCGTAGCTCTGCCGGGGTCTGGTGCCGTCCCGGTTGTTCCTGGTGCCGTCCTGGTTGTTCCCGGTGCGCCGGTCGTTGCCGGTCCTTCCCAGTGACTCCCGGAGGTATTAAACATTTTAATACTTTCCCGGTGGAGTCCCGGTTATCCACGGTTCATCCCGGTCGTCCCCGGTGGAGCCCGCGGTTTATCCCGGTAGAGCCCCGGTTCATCCCGGATCACGCACCGGGGCTCCACCGGCATCATAGTGAGACTGGGCCTTTACCAACTGTATCCGATAATGATAAATCACGAAATAAAACATACGTCGGAAATAAAGCTGAATACGATTGTACACGGTGCCTATACCACGTGACTTTTTAAGATCTGTGTTGGGAGAATAAAGCGCGATCAAATGGACAGCCCGCTCATTCGTGAGAGTTTTCTATCTGTATCATGATTTTTCTAAACAAAGAAGTATTTTTTCAGTAAAGTGCAACCGCGCGTTTGCAATATGAGGTCCCCACACTGATCTGACATTTTTCTAACCGTTCAAACTTATTTGTTTCACAAAAATCCCATTAAAAATGGTGAAATATTCTCCCAACACAGATCTTAAAAGTCACGTGGTATAGGCACCGTGTTGTAGTAAGACCATTGTTCCCTCAAAGCATGTTCACATCTTCAGAGCCAGTGACTCATCCCGTGAATGACCTCGTCGCTGACGTCAAAGATGTCATAAAGGATGCCGTTACCGAGCGGGTGCGACTGCAGGGCGTGAAAGCATTCCTCGATTCCTTGTCCCCTACGCAACTGGAGCACTTAAAGGTGAGAAATTGTGATTTTATATTAACATTTTTTCATGTTCATCCCAGCGGTTGCCGCCCATTATGCTTATGGTAACAGATTTCTTGCAGTGGCTACCTCCCCTAACGTGGTCAAAATCTCCTCGCGGCGGTAATCTCCCCTATTGGTTAACACTAAAAAATCCTCGTAGTTATCGCCCCGTTGACGGTAACAAACTCCTAGAGGTGATTTCTTTCCCTAGAGGTTAACGATAGCAATCTCCTCGCAGCGATTACATCCCTTTTTGTGAATGGTAAAGTGCCATCAAAAGTAAAAATCCTGGTGGATCTGGAAGAATTTATGTGACATGATTTTAACCCTTTGCATGCTGGGAAATTTGTCGTCTGCTAAAATGTCGTCTGCAGAATTTCTTAAATTAGCATTTTTTTCGATTTTTTCTCAAAGAATACTATCAGAATAGCAAACAGTTTGGATCCTGATGAGACGCCACGTTTTGTGGCGTCTCATCTGGATCCAAACTGTTTGCAAAGGCCTTTAAAATTCGGTTCCAGCGTTGAAAGGGTTAAGTAAACTATTCAAATAAAATGATTTTCATCAATCAAACATGAAAAAGAAAAACACATATAACAATTTAAAAGCATAAAAAAAGTCAAAAGTAATAGATCTATGCGAATAAATCATCAACGCGTCGTTATAAGACAAGTTATAAGAGATTTGACAAAAGCTAAGCTCGGAATCAGACAAATATTTACCCAAAGTTTGTTAAGAGCAATGTTCAGAACCAGTCAAAATTTATCTCGGAGATTTATAATTTAGTATACATACACCTATGCACAGAAAGTGTGTATGAACATAGTTACGTCCAACCAATACTATAGTATCATGTTTTAATGGTAGCATGCACACGTTGGCGCAAAATAAAAATAGTACTACAGATTTTCCATCATGCAATTCGCATAAGCCCAGTGATTAGTTGAGAAGCGACACATTTTGATACAATGTGAGCTTGCTAAGAATTAGTCTCGGAAACATGTATATCTCTTTATACAAATCTTGGAACAAGTAAAATCTTAGCTCAGCCTTCGATGAAATTATGATCGAAACCAGTCCAATCCCTGTGCGTATGTTTCTTTGATTCGTGGTAGTATTCTATTTACCGTAATATAAAACTTCAGAAAATCAATTATTGTTACTTATTCAGTATTTTACTAAATGAATCTCACACACGCACACATATTACATAAAAATATGCGCACATAAATCACACACAATTATGGAAAAAAGCACATGCTTCCTCATGTTATGGTTATGATGTTTGTATTCATTTCAGGAACTGGGACATTTGTTTTATAACAAAAAAGAAGGTATGTGTGTTTGCTTTTCGGACCCTGTTACGAATTTGTTTAATAATGATGATAGCGATGATGATAATAATAAAAAAAATAGTAATAATAAAAAAATAATAATGATGCTGCTGATGATGAAATGGAGGATGATGATGATGTTCATTGTTGTGATGATGATGATGGTTACGGTGGTGATGATCATTTCTTAAATTCCCATATATCAGATGGCGGACATTTCTTCGACGACCCAAACGACACGAACGAAAACTGGCGAAATCTCGCATCTGACCTCGAGAAACAACGAGACCAGCTTTACTTAGAAACAAGAAAAGGTTAAACAATATAACATGTTAATCCTTTAAAACTAATTGTTTACCTCAAAGTTTAGGATCTCATTTATGCTAATTAAGTATCATTTGCGAATGTGTTTCTTGTCTGAGAAGTTGTTTGTTGGTGTTCTATTTAAACAGACCTTTTACAGATTTTGGCATGTATTGAAGCTTGTCATTAAATGCCTTATATTGATAAATATAAACATTGGACCTAACAATCTCCAGTAAAAAAAAAACAAGAATACAATTTAAAAAAAAGTAACTCTCAACTGGGCTCGAATCACTGACCCCTGGAGTCCTGGAGTAAAACTCTTCCGCTTTTACCACTCGGCCATTCGTGCTCATGCTTTGAGAGGATGTATTATTTTACTGCAATTTTCGTAGTTTCTCAAAATATAACGACAACAACAGAACTTTCCAAATTATTAAATCATTTCGCGTTGCAACGCTTTATAGTTTTCAGGTTTCCAAATCATCAAAAGATGCATATAATGGATATTTTAGAGCATGGTAAATGTTCAGTATTACTATTTTCTCACAAATATCATAACTAAAACGAACATTTGCGAATCTGAAACAACTTTTTTAAATTTTGTCAATTTACCAAAACGTGAAAAGGCCCTTTTTATGACTACGGTTTTATAAATTGTTGCGTTTCGATAAATAAATTATTATCTGGAGTTGAAGTTGTGGTTTGCATGTGAGATACTTGTCTTGGGAGGACCCGGAGGGTGTCTCACAGCCAAAACTTATATATTTTTTTTTACCGGAAACACGAAAGTTTTGGACATAAATTTATTTTAACTGATACACTTTGGTGTTGCCATAACCTCTGGGTGAGAAAAAGACTACCACTGCTGTTTGGAAGGGTGACCACCGGACTCTCATGACGGAAGTGAGTAATGAACCCCGAGTCGCCGATGCGAGAAACGCGCGTAGCAACCGCTGAATAAACCAGACAGACAACTGGCCTTATAATTTTTTATTTAAGCCTGTACTATATTTAGTTTAGCCAAGTATTGTCACGATTTCAGATGGTAGCCTTTCGATCCCGGTTGAGACAGAAGAAGGAACATTCGGCGCGTTGAAAGATGAAGGTAAATTCGATTCGGAATATTACGTCAGTAAGTTGTTGCAAAGCCGAGTTGCTTGTTTTATAACGTATATTTTAATTAATTTGTATGAAATGATTTATAAACAAGAGGGCCATGATGGCACTGAATCGCTCACCTGACTAACCAAATACAATCCCAACCCAGATTTCATCAAGATAAACATTCTGACCAAATTTCATAAAGATTAGATGAAAACTGTGACCTCTATTGTCTACACAAGGTTTTTCTATTATTTGACCTAGTGACCAAGTTTTTGACCCCAGGTGACCCAAATACAATCCCAACCCAGATTTCATCAAGATAAACATTCTGATCAAATTTTATAAAGATTGGATGAAAACTGTGATCTCTATTGTCTACACAAGGTTTATCTATTATTTGACCTAGTGACCTAGTTTTTGACCCCAGATGACCCAAATACAATCCCAACCCAGATTTCATCAAGATAAACATTCTGACCAAATTTCCTAAAGATTGGATGAAAACTGTGACCTCTATTGTCTATACAAGGTTTTTCTATTATTTGTCCTAGTGACCTAGTTTTTGACCTAGTGACCTAGTTTTTGACCCCAGATGACCCAAATACAATCCCAATCCAGATTTTATCAAGATAAACATTCTGACCAAATTTCATAAAGATTGGATGAAAACTGTGACCTCTACTGTCTACACAAACAAATTGTTGACGGTTTTTCTATTATTTAACCTAGTGACCTAGTTTTTGACCTCAGATGACCCAAATACAATCCCAACCCAGATTTTATCAAGATAAGCATTTTGACCAAATTTCATAAAGATTGGATGAAAACTGCGACCTCTATTGTCAACACAAGGTTTTTCTATTATTTGACCTAGTTTTTGACCTAGTGACCTAGTTTTTGACCACAGATGACCCAAATACAATTCCAACCCAGATTTTATCAAGATAAACATTCTGACCAAATTTCATAAAGATAGGATGAAAACTGTGACCTCTACTGTCTACACAAGGTTTTTCTATTTGATCTAATTTTTGACCTAGTGGCCTAGTTTTTGACGCCAGATGACCCAAATACAATCCCAACCCAGATTTCATCAAGATAAACATTCTGACCAAATTTCATAAAGATTGGATGAAAACTGTGACCTCTACTGTCTACACAAGGTTTTTCTATTATTTGACCTAGTTTTTTTACCTAGTGACCTAGTTTTTGACCCCAGATGACCCAAATACAATCCCAACCCAGATTTCATCAAGATAAACATTCTGACCAAATTTCATAAAGATTGGATGAAAACTGTGCCCTCTGCTGTCTACACAAACAAATTGTTGACGGACGCACACACAACGGACGCCGGACATAACACGGTCACATAAGCTCACCATGTCACTTCATGACAGGTGAGCTAAAATAGTTCTCTACCTTTTTATGCTGTAAACATGCCGAGCAAAAGTAGTCTGACTAGAATTGTAATACGGGAGTTGAAAAACAGCGAGAAAAATACTTAAGTACTCTAAACAAATATTTTAGCAATAATAATTGTTATTGTCTTTTGTGCGATGTCAACATTTACATTGTAAATACGGTAGAGGCCACACCACATTTACTGCCCACTTTTAAAGAAACTTATTTTTTTTCCAAATTATATATCGACGGAGTTCGAAACTCAGTCACGTCGAGTAAGAAACTAGGGTACTAGATTGAATAAAGGCATGCCACCTCTTTAGAAACCACATTGTCTGCAAAGTCCTCAAGAACATTGTTTTTTGTTCGATAGTAGTTCCCGTCCGTTCAAAAAATGACCGCCAGGAGGTGGGGCAGTTAACTTCTTCTTTAACCACTGGGTGGATCTTACTCGAACTATAGCAATCAACGACCTTAATATGTACATAATCGTAAATAAAGGAACCTTGGTTGCCACGAGTTTTCACAGAATTATTGCCCTGCGTCTGTTTTTCCACTATGCAATGCGTCCAAAAACTTTGCGTTTGAAACACAACTTAATTTGCTCTACGAATTTCGATCAAACCTTCTAAGACAAAGAATTGTGTTCGTGATCTTTACGGGAGAAATATTGGTTGCGACGAGTTTAGGCGGAATAATGGCCTTTTGTCTTTGTGTCCACTTTTGAACACATTTATATTGAATCTGTCTGTATCCATGCACGTGTGTCTGAGTGTATGGGACACATTTCCAGTTTATTCTGGTCTGCGTGTTAATACTCGATTGTTTATCCTTTCAGTCAAATACTCCATTGAAAAGAACCTTCTTACGGATTTGGCTTTGGCCCAGCACAGCGGTATAAGCGTAAAGGATCTTTTAGAAGACATCGTGGGAAGAGGGAACCAGAAAATAGATTCACGTTAAACTGCGGTCACATAAAACGAACGCTTGCTTTAACACATATACATTTGTTTAATTAAATTTTATGATTGTGTGCGTTTCTTTATGGAAACAAATTCTAAACAAATTTAATATGAACTTAAACAACTGATCTACCGTGATTTTCGCAACTTGAATTGCATACATTGTTTTATATTTATGTTTCGATGGTAAGTTGATACTGTTTTTCATCACAGTATTGTATTTGTAATTGAAATAAATAAGACTTCAAAACTGTTATCTTAAAATTGCATTGAGGACCAAACACAAAAGCCAATCAAATAAGCGCATGATAGAAATAACAACTACTATTGAATTAGCATATTTCAGGTTTTATTGAGTCACACACATGACCCCAAATAAGTCCAAAACGAACTTTGTATGTCAGAATAAAGCAGAGAAAAATGTCAAACACACAACAAAAATATTCGCCCATTGAAAGAGAAAATGAAGTATCCACCTTTTTGCCGATACGGGAATTTGGCTTTCATTCACAATATGACAGCCAGAAGGCCTTATCAGCATTGCTATGACATTTACTGATAAGGCATTTTGACTTTCATCCGTGACTTAAGAGTCAGAAGGACTTCTCAGCCTACTTTTTACATATGTCGATAGGTCATTTTGGCTCGGCAGTGACATATTATGGGCACAAAATGAAACGTGATAGCCTAAGCAACGTCTTTATGTTGATATGTACAATGTATATGAATTGTTTAAACACCAAAGTATATGCACCATCACTACACAATGCGTTTTCATTTTAAAAAGACCATACCGACGGTTTTTCGCAGTAAACACATGAACATGATTTATGTAACTATGTCAAATGCCCATATAACTCTGACTTCAGTTTATAAGACTCCTTGCCTAGCTACAGTTTATTTTTAGAAAATAATACACAAATACATTTTCTATCGAAATGTGTGATTTAAATTATGCATACCATTATTATATTTTGATTTAGTAAACACGGCAGCTGTGTCTTGAACCGCTTCGCTATTTTAGTTAAGTATTTTTTGAGTGTAATTAAACATATTTTCCTGATTTTCACTGTCGATATACTATCGATAAACGCTTAAATGTTTACGACACAAATTGCTTATGTTTCAAACTTTTTAACATTATGTATATTAATATTACGAACACAGAAAAATTTACAAACCACTAAGATATGACAATGTTGTGATAGCATGTAAACAAAAAATGTAAATAAAATTATTATTTTACTGGTCTTCATCCATATTTTAAACTACAAATATGAACTTTAATACACATCTATTAACTTACTAGAACGGTAAAGGAAATGCAATAATTTCAATAGCTTTGTTCATTAATGATGCTATAATACGTATTGCACGCAGTATTTTAAACCTGTAATTTGGTTTATTTCCTCTACATTACTGTCCTATATTTTTACACAAATTCAAACAAATGATTTATTAACACATGTCTCATAAAAACGTTCACAACATTTCATGGCATTGGCATATTTAAATCTATATTATGACAAACTGTGAAACATAGTAAGCATACACATCGCAATACTAACCAATGACGTTAAACATAAAATTTTATGGCGTATTTGACTAAATATGTACATCAATATTTCAAATTTTAATGGAAATAATCATTCCATTTTGGTCTTCTAGCATACAAATAATACATTCAGCATAAAAATGTTAATTAAATTTTGCGTTTGGTATATAAATATTTTACATTTGCGAACACAATTCTGTAATTTAAGTTGACAATAGGAAAATACTGTTATGTGCGAGTCTAACAATGAAAAATTACAACACACCCCGGATTAAAAGAAAAGTGCAACAACTCTTTTGTTTAGCAATTAAGCTAGATCAGATTCAAAACTTGCATAAATTTCATTCACTATTACACCTAAATACGGCCGAACCAGCAAGCTAAGCCGAGATTTTACATATTAAATGCATGTTCAAACATAACGTCACTTCAAACATATGCCCAAACTTGCGTAGAGAAAAGGTCCTTATTGCACAACATATCTTAACAACACAACTGTAAGAATATATACGCATATTTACATATATCTACGATGTACATCAATTCACATCTTAAAGCTATTTCTAGTTACATATAAACGGTTTGCCTATTCATATCTTGTGTACAAAAAAAACAACCACAAAAAATGCGTTAATCTACTAAATATTGACAATTTTACGGGCAAAAAAAAAAAAACAAACTTTTGTGGCCTACGCATTAACTTACATAAAATCATTAGAGCTGATTTGCCCCGATAATTTCTAAATACTGTTAGACCGTGGTAATCACACATTTTTTCTTGTCCACGTTATCATCGTGTTCCGACTCTTGGCTGATCTGCCGTTGCCTTCTCGCTATAAGCATTTCCGTTTTCGTCATATGCGCGAAACAGGGCGACGATTTTTGAGAACAATTCGGCGAACCGGAACCGCTACTGGAATTCGAAATGAATGACGTAGAACCTGGACTTGTGTTGTTATTGGAAATTTTTACGTCCGACTGATTCGTAATCACCGACAACGATTTTTTCATTTCGGGAGTTTTTGGACTTGTTTGTACTGAATCGCTAACAGAAGCGCTCGAATTCGTAGAGAGCGTAAAGGCAGTCCTATTCAACGTGCCGTTTGACTTCTGCTTAGCAAAAACGTCATCATCGACGTCATCATCGTCTCGATCGATCTCGATCAAATCTTCCGAACTCTTCTTCAGACTCGACGTCGAAGAACTGACATCATCAACGTCTACGCTTTTCTTGCCTTTCCCGCTTTTACTCAATTTCGCCTCCTTTTTCAGCGCTTTCTGCAAACTTTTCGTCATCTTTGCTTCAGCTTTCTGCTCAGCCTTCAACGCCTTCGCTTCGCTTTTTCCAGGCTTCACTTCGGACTTATTCAACTTCTCCTTCTTACTCGCTTTCGCGTTGGACTCATTCATCTTTTTCAAGTCTTTTTCCGACACATGGAACGATTTACTCTGTTTCTCCGCCCCTTTCTTCGACCCCCCACCAAACATTTTACTCACGACATTCAAGAAACCAGACGATCCTTTAAATACTTTCTTTTTCTTCCCCATCGTAATATCCGACGCCCTCAACCTGTCATCCCGCCTGATCCAAACCTCTTGGCCATCGTCGTCATACTCCAAATGCGAGACGCCTAAATGAGCGGTAAGGTTCAAACTCTCCGATCTCTTCACTAGAGGCATCGTCCGGCTGGTCTCGTCCGCGTTCGGTAAGAGCGCGACATCGTTCTGCGATCGTTTCTTGGTCCATGTCCCAGAATGGATACGTCCGAATTCCAGCTCAATCTCACTCATAGACCCACTCTTACTCAACCGATTCGCCGGCGAATTCGTCAGATCCATTCGGCTAGTGTCGACGAAATCGTCGTAAAAAGTGGTGGAGCGATCCGCCACACCGCTGCTGTTCTTATTCTGTTCGATGCTTCTCGACATGCTCGCAATGGATTTCTCGATATTCGACGCCCAAGCTTCCTCTAGATCATACTCTACGCCGACTTCGAATGCCGTCACTTCTCTACAGGTTTTATTCAGGTCATTGTCAGTCTCCAGCACCGGTCGCGCCGTACTTCCGGTTGCACGCGATCTTTCGAGTGTCCCTGACCGGCTTCCGGTCACTGAGTCATGATTTGGCACCTGACTGATGTCGTTTGTAGAACTCAATTTATCGTAAGTAGAACTCTTGGAAATTCCGTCTACAGAAGATTCGGTCAGTATGTACGTATTCCTATTAGCATTCTGTTTGGAAGAACTATCTTGCTTCTCTTGAACGGTATTCACGTCTTCCAACAATGCTTTCTTTGATTTCTTGTTGCCTTTGGAAACGGGGAGCTTTGAAGCGTTCTTTTTATCGGTCTTGTTCTTTTTACTCTCAGATCTCCACAAGCCCGCGATCTTACCCGTGACCCCCTTTTTACTTGTACCCTTTTTCTCCTCCTTATTTCCCAAGCTGCTATCGGAACCCTTTCTAGTTCCCTGTAGAACCGCGTTACCCATGACAACAGGCGTAGTCGGTCGGGAACCAGGCAATTTTAAACTATTACTGGACCCAGCGTGTTTGATTTCCGCTTTCCCTAAAGAAGACCCGCTCCTAGATTTTACTACAATCTGACCGGGACTTTTACCACTTACTGCCGCTGTTGATTTCTTACCCCCTGACCGACTTGGACTAGGAATTTTGCTTGCCTGACCGTCGTTTAGAATGTTTCTACGCACACTTGAACCGAATGGAGTTTGGCCTTTCTTCGCGACCTCTGGTTCCGTTCGGAGATTGTACGAATTAAGCGTTTTGCTCCACGAATCAGGAGGGCTGTCGCTAGAAGTCGTAGAGAAGCTGTTACTATTATTAGACGTGTTACTAAAATTTGACTTCGAGGATCCGCTCGAATGCCGATTTGTTTGCGAAGACTCACTCTGCTTTTTTTGCCTCATTTTCACACCAACATTATCGGTTATGTCCCTGGACTTATCGCCCGGTGAAATCACCGGAGCGTTCTTATTGGTCGACTCTTTAACAAATGTACCCTGTTTCGACAGCCCTCGGCCTTTGATTTGTATATCTTGCAGCTCGTTTTTCGTCTTTCCGTTCGATTTTCCTTTGGACTGATCACTCATATTCGCTAACCCGGAACCATTCCTAGACGCCGAAGCGCTCCGGTTTGCACCACTGCTTCTATTCACTGACTCACTACGCCCGGAACTATTCTTAACGTCCTTCAACTGTGACCTTTGCTCCAGTGAACTTGACCTTTGGTCAAGTGAACTTGACCTTTGATGCGGCGACGTTTTTGCGCCCGACGAACCCGACTGACTCCTGTAAGCTGGCGAAGCCGGAGATCCGGATTTAACCGGCGTACTCGAAGCCTGCGGGATCGTTCGCAGAGTATGACCCTTCCGACTTTCTCGACTTGAGTTACCACTGCGCCCACCACTCATGTTAGAACCATGACTACTGTTGTTCGCACTCCGACCGCTCGTATTGACTGGCGCTCCGCTCGTATTGAAACTGCGACTGGTATTCGAGGACTGGTGCTGGTTGCTAAGATTATGATTGTTAGTCGCCGCAGACCCGGGAACCGACCTTGGTGACATCTTGCCGACGCCCGGGGATCTAATTTTATCCCCCATGGGAGAATTTGCCGCCTTGTTATGATACAGCGGTTTCCTTTTTCCTCGTACTCCCTTCACTTCGTCCTCCATCTGTTTCGGCGTTATCTGACTCCCGATATCACCAGGTTTCACAATTCGCGGGCGGCCGCCAGATTGAGATCGCCCGTCTCCGCGACCGCTCGAGTTCTCACTGGGGAGATCTGATGCCTCCGATGCCGTATCCGAGGCGTAGTCATTGGAAACCAGCGACAGAGTTTCGTTTTCGACAAATCTATCATCGTCCACAGTTGAAGCACCGGAAACAATCATTTGCTGCTGTATCTTCATCGCGGACACCACGATTTTAGCGTTCTCAGCAAGAGCACGCTCATCTTCGGACGTCAGACTGACTTCCATTCCGTGTCTATGGTTATTCTTGTTCCCAGCACTGCGTCGGTTGTTATGGTGTCCATCTGTCAACGTGCTATTAAGCGACAGGGAACCATTCCTCTCAATGAGCGTGCTTTCGTGACTAGATCCGGGCCCAGAATGGTGACCATCCTGCTTGTAGCTCGAGATAAGGGAACCATCTAGAAAATCGTCGTCGGTATCTGGCGCCATATAACTCGGGAATGACTCCTTACTGATTCCCTCCACGCTTATTTCCGTATTACCACTGCATGTCATAAAGAAGTTATAATCGCTCGCAGGGGACGAAACGGCGTCACTATCGCGGTTGTCACCCTTATCAGCGCTACGCGTCATTTGCATCATCTGGTGCGTGAAGTTTTTCGTCTCGGAGATTATCTGCTTTGAAACAATTGCTGGAGCGTTCTGGTTGATCGGCAACTGATTCACGGGAATAGAGTCGATGGAACTGCGATGAATACTGTTGCGTCCGTACTGCTGCACCAACTGCTGATTTGAGAGGTCCTTCAGGTATTTCTCATTATCTTGTGACCTCGACCTTCGACATGGGCGACCTTTTGCGTCCATCGTCGGCTTTCGGAACATCTCGTCCGAGGGTTTAAGCGGTTGCGCCTGCCAAGAGGACAGTCTAGAATCATGGCCACCGTGAGCGATGCTTTGCTCGTAACGGGGTTCTGTATGTCGTTGCGATTTTGCGACAGAAGCGCTGGAGTTTGAGGCATTCGATCCACGGCTATCTGGTCGGCGGTCGCGTGATTGGCGAGTTTTCTGGGGCATGGCTGAGCTTATGCAGTCCTCCAGAAGCGCAAGGTCGTCGGGATCATCGTCGTCATCATCGTCGGAATGCACGCTCAGGGAACTAAGAGAACTATTACGGGAGAAACAAATCGGAGTGTGCTCCACTTGGTATCCAGCTTTTTCGTCTTTCGACGCTTGCTTATTGGAGACAGTGGTACGTTTGTCTGGCTCCGGTATTTTAGCGGGCTGTTTATCGCCATCCTTATCGTTAATTGAACTCAGCGAGGAGCTGCGTGAGAAGCATATCGGCGTATCTTCGACCGTGTAACTTTTCACTTCCTCGACGGGTTCCTTAGAATTAGCGCTGCTTTTGTGATCTTCCTCGTGAATAGACTGCTCCTCGCTTGACTGACCAATTACGTGACGTACAAGCTCGTTCCCAGAATTTTGAGAGATGTTACTAAACACAGACGTTCTAGATGCTGATCTCTGCTTATCAAGATCTGACTCAATAAACTCCGACCTTTTGAGAACACCGGATTCGAGGCCCTGTTCAATGCCGTGTAGTGCACCTTTGCCACCAATAGACTGGTTGTTCGCAGATTGATTTCCAGTATTAGACGTCATTTTATCCACCAAAGCTTTCATTTGCTGCGCAACAATGTTATTGCTGTCATCATCGACAATTCCAAGCGAACTCAGAGAGTCATTGCAGGAGAAACTCTTTGGAGTGTCTTCAGTCTTCCATACTCTCATGGAATCACCAACACCCTCGTTTTGGAAGAACACTAAATCATTCCCCATGCCGTAGGATACCGGTTGACTGTAACTGCTCCCAAGCACCGAGTTATTGCTCAAACTCTGAGCTGATGCACTGGGCTGAGATCTTGGTGAGAATTTCTTCGCGCTTTTGTTCATTCCCGAATGGTTTGTAAGGTTACTTAATGACGTATTGTTCGACACACTGGGAGTATCTTCTACGGCATATGTTTTCACCTGATCGAGATATTCTGCAGGATCGGAAACAACGTGCTGGAAATTCGAATTACCGTTTCTAACGCCAATACCGTTTTTGACGGATATACAGTTACTGACACCGTCCTGGGCGAGACTTGACGTTCGTTGTGGCTGGAAATTAGCAGGATAAGAAGAGATGTTTGGCTTTCTAGACATCAGAGAAGGATTCGAAATATTCGAAACTCGAATTTTGTCCATCTCAGATGTTTCAGCCCCTTCCGGTTTTCGGTCAATGGACCTTCTTGATTTCCCCACTGCCTTAGGGGCGGGCATGGCGGACATTATGACCTCAGAAAGTAGGTCGTCGTTTTCGTCCAATGAGCTACTGTCCGACTGGTCATCTACCACAGCATTGCTATGGAACACAGTCTGGTTGTTAGCAACCGTAGCCTTGTTGCTAGACGATTCTGACTGGTTAGCACCTTGTTGAAATTTTCCCGAAGATAGGTTACTCGCCGGGGTTGCGCTATTTTGGTTGCTATTTGATGTTTTGACATTGGTAAATGGTGCATTTCCGTTGCCAGTTACTGCCCCTTTGCTAGTAGATACAGCCGGGTTCAAATATAGCTTGTCATCAAAGTTTGAATTCAGACAAGAGAGATCACTACAAGAGCCTGTTCTTGAATAATCCAGTGGTGTTCCTTCAACTGCAAACGTTTTCACATCGTCGACATCATCAAACTGGTAGCCAAAGTTGTTCACCATGCGATTATCATAAATATCATTTCTTGCAGGGACTTTATTTTGCTCTTGACTTGTACTAGATAACGGAGGACCAAAATGAAAACGATGTTGAGACTGTGCGGAAGTAGATGGAACGTTTTTAGTATCAATCTGTGGTTGAGGCTGCGAAACAGCCGGTTTGTTGTTGGGCAACGCTTGAATTTTCCGCTCCAATTTCGGTGATCCTAAAGCTGAGCCACTAAATGGAGTGTCTTCAGTGTTGTAGCATTTGATCGTGTCCGGTTCAATATCAACATCGTTTCCATAGCTACCCTGCTGCCCCTCTGGTGGCGGGGAACCTGGCATAGAACCACTGAAGGGCGTATCTTCTGTCGCAAAAGATCTCACGGTGTCTGCACCGACGTCAGGGTACATAATAGCAGCGTTTAACTTCCGCCCAGCCTTGGGGGATGCTTGGATGGACCTTGAAAATGGTGTGTCCTCGGTTGCATAAGTCTTGCATCCGCCTGTGTCGTCATCATCACCGTAATCCATGTTAGAGAGATGACGAGCTTTCTGCAGAATCAGGGGACTGGGTTGGGCGGTAGGCCTGTTTGGTTGATGCTGCTGCTTCTGAGTCATATTTGAGTCCAACGGTCTGGTCTTTTGAGCAGATCGCGCCATGACTGATTGGGTGTTTGAGACGTTAAACGGTGATTCATCCTCTAAATTGGAGTCTAGACTGGTGTCTAGATGAGACACGTGCGCCTCTGCTGTCAGCTGCTGCAGCTGACGATGCTGCAACGGCCGTGGAATCTGCGACTTTGATTTCCCTGGCGATGAACGTGGCTCTTGCGAAGCCATGTTCTCTTTTGAACTGGACTTGTTTTCCGGTGAGTTTTCTTTAGATGACGTGCTGGTATTGTTATTGGATGGTTTCGATTTCTTTGCTGAGCTGTTCACACTGGCAGATTTGCTTGAGGAACCAGACTGCGGCTGTGAGCTATTCGGAGTCTTCAATCGCGAACTTGAGCCGCTGTCAGGCTTGCTGGAACTGGACCGTCTTCGAGAAGCGCTCTCGGAACTTCGGCGGGATTTTTTCGTGCTTGTGGGCATGGCGGAGGAAATGAAATTGGCCAGGATATCGTCTTCACCTTCTGATACCTCAGAATTAGAAGATTCCGCCTTCTCTTCAACCCTTGACGCTGCGACTGAGGTTTCTGAAACGGATACCATATCTTTACATTCCGACGAGCCCTTATCGCTAGTTTCCCATCTTTCTGCAGCTTCGTTACTTTCACATGCAGTTTGTTTATGTTCCGATTGTTGTGATACTGTTCCAAGCGCATGCTTGGTTTCAGATTCAGATTTTTGATGATCATTTTCATTTTTTGCGGCCAATTTGGAGTCTTCCCTGCCCCGTGTGTTGGTGTTTTCTTTCATCAAAATTGCAGACCCTACCGATCGCCCTTGACTACCAGCGGTTCCACCGCTACTGTGACTCTTAGCACCAGGGGTCATATTACCGCCTTGACTACCAACCAACGTCTTATCATTAATGTTATAAGCATCACTCGTGATACAACTCAGCTCGCTCAGATTGTCATTGAAAATCGGCGGCGTTCCCTCGTCAGCGTAAACCACGGGAGCTTCGGATTTACAGGAACCCGTCTCGTAATCGATGGGCTTAATTTGACCTCCCATAACAGCCGCACTAAAAAAATTCCTCAGAGCATTTGAGCTTCCAATGGCCCGAAATTGCTCGTTAGACAAGCTCACAGGCGGAAATAGCTCCTGTTGAACGCGACTTCGAGCGTTTCGCTCCGGTGATTTTGTCCGTTTTGGGCTTGGCGGCATGGTTTCGCTGGGCGAGTCTGGTAGCTCGCTGGGAGAGACAACCTCACTCGCTCTACGACTGTACTCGCTAAAGACCGAGCTATGGACTGACTGAGTATCGAAACTGCTAAGGGACCCAAGTGACGTGCACCTGCTAAACATCATCGGGGTCTCTTGTACTTGTTCCTTGTCATCAAATGTGACCGTTTTGTGCTCCTTTTCACTGCTTGTATCGCCCATGTGATGGCCATCTTTCGTCTGGCGGTAAGTATGCATAGACATCGACTGCGACGGTAATTTACCGACGTCGTCAGACTCGTCGATTCGGGTCAACGGCCCGTTGGGCACTCTTTCGGCTCGGTCATTCGCCTCACTGCTGTGTAAACTGCTAAGGGAGCTTACTCTAGAGAAGCAGACAGGCGTTCCCTCTTCGCAATACGTTTTCGTCTGATCAAGCGGCGCGTCCTCACTTCGATTGGCATGGAAACTGCGCTCTGGTGGCTCTTCACAATGGTTACCAACAGACTCCTGCGAGCGACGATCTGCTTTGAGATGGTAATTAGAGATCACTGTAGTTGCCGTTCTCATGTCAGTTACATTGCTGCCCGACCAGCTGCTCTTTTCACCGTCAAATCTCTGACCTTTCATCTCGTCATCTGACCTTTGACCCTGACCTGATTCTGGCAACCTTTGATGACCTTGACCTTTGCTGTCCGTTTCACCATACTTTGAACCATAGTTCTGCGTTTCATCTCCCTCTAAATCACGATCATCTTCCGGACAATTCTCTTCCGCCTCCTCGAGTATTTTCATAGCGGTACTCAGATCTGTTAACGAAGTTGCAGTACTCAGATGCGGCGTATCCTCTGTGCAAAACGTCCGAATCTGATCGTCTTCATTGGCTTGGTCCAGGTGATCATTAAACCTTCGCGCTTCTTCGTATTTACAATCTGCGCAGTCTGGATCAGTTTCATCATACTGGGAGCGAAAGTTCCCCCGCTCGCTATGGTTATACTCCACCCCATAGCGCGCACTATAGTCTGTAGGCTGCTCCGACATTTCGTCCAAGTCTGTCTCAGCGTAAGCGTTGTTGAATTGGAAACGCTTGTTCCCAGGACGTGGCATGCGTGGATTGATAGCCATATTTGGGTCCTGCTGATACATAAAAGGCGGCCGCGCCATATTCATAGCCATATTGCCAGGGAAACGACCCCTGAAACCTGCATTACCATGGTTACCAATGAACTGAGCCCCATGACGAGGAACTGGTTGAGGGTGGGGTAAACGTGGCCCCTGGGGGTGGTGTGAAACTAGAGAACCACCCTCCTTGTATTTCATGCTGTAGTCAAGTGGTTGCTCATCAGAATCATCATCGCAATGGTAACGTTGTCCTGTTGCTAAGGAAGCGAAGTTGTTTTGGTTGCCGTGGGCTGGAGCTGTAGTGAGGTGGTACCGTTGATATGATGCAGATTGATTCTGCATGTGGTTTATGAGTCCTTGGTACGGGTGATGCGATGAGGACGGTATCGACGATGATGAGGCTAATGATGAATTAATGTGATTCTGACTAGAAATTGCCGTATTTGATGACGACGATGGTTGTTGTTGTGGCTTTGGTTTAATATTCTGCACTGGAAATGGAACTTTAAAAACTGTCGTGTCATTGCCATGAGATTTGCTATCAATCCCAGCATGCATTGCCACTTCCTGCATAACTTTCAGAATTCGGCTATTCGGTGAACCCAAAGGGTTTCGTTCCGTTTGACCTCTCTGGTTACCAAGGGATTCATCTCTATGACGATCGAGACTCCCGCCCATCATCGACCTCGGCGCTTGGTTACCGCCGGAAACATGGCGAGCCCTATCATGTGAGATGTCGGAATGCGTGCTTCCCACACTATCCTGGCTACCTGATCGTGCTACGCCTTGACCGGTGCGAGTGTTGGCATAAAGCGCGTTATCACCACTCTGGCTGCGAGGCATAACGGGAGCCCGGACTAAAGGTCGTCTGGGGTCACCATCTTGGAAAACCGGGTACACAAAATGACTGCTATCCTGTTTCTTCCCCTCTACCGGACTGTCACGGGGACTCTCAACATTTTCGCACGTTTCTGACAAGTTCTGATCCAGTTCTGATTCCAGCGCACGTTGCTTTCTCACATGTAAGGACGGTCGATTTTGGCTTGAATGTTTGTTTAGTTCAATGTTCTTCATAGCAGGTCTTGCTGCTAATAAATTCTTCAATGCAGCGCTACTTCCCATGGAAATCATTTTATGCTTAGAATGAACGAGATTTCGCAACATTCCTACTGCGCCCATCTCCCACAACGCTTGCTGATCTTCGGCGCACCGTGCAGACAAATTCCACAAGGTTCCGCACGCATTGCTGACAATTGTCAGACTGGTTGCCCGCAAATGTTTCAGAAGTATCTGCATGCACCCGTGCTCGCGCAGAATTTGCCTGTAATCCTCCCTCACAGCAATATGGCTACTCACATTGCGTAAAATCCCCCCTCCGTTTTCAATAATCGCAGACGTTTTTGATGGACTCTTAAATGTCAATGTTCCTATCAAAAACTCCAGCGCACCCTTCACGGCGCATATGTCAGCCTTATTTTCACTGCAGTGCGCCGACAAATTCCACAACGCACTCAGAATACTCTTCAGAGTTGTTTCCTTTTGCACGCGCATTGCCGCTTTCATAAGTGATGTTACCGCCCCAACCTCACGCAACGTTTTTTTACTCGCCAAATCCGCCTTCCATGACAAATTCCTCAAAACGCTTGCGGCGACTTGACATAACTCCTCGTTTGAGCTGAATAATTGCGCCACCAATGAGTCCATGCTTGGTTTCATGGAGCATAGCAACGCCTTGTTCGTTCCATCTCCGAATGTGAGGTTAGTGAGCGCCATGCACGCGTAACGTCGCATCGTGATGTTGTACTGCTCAGTGGTGTCTTGGTTTAGCTCGGTGTCGACTTGAAGAAGTTCAGCTATGGCATGCAAACCACCTGAAGAAAAAACAGTGAAAACAGTTTAGACATACTGCAAAAATGAGAGGCTAGTCTGTCTGCAGTTACCCTGCTAGGCATTTTTATCATGCCGTCTAACATTAAATCCAGTAAACGGTGCAATAACTTGTTAATAATGACTAATCTAGAAGACCATAACGATAAAGATACAGGGTGTTCGATTTAAAACCAATTATGACGAAATATCAATTTCAAACATTTCGCGATATAATTTTGTTTGAATGAACAACGAAACTTTACACCGAAATAAAAGGATGCCAATGTTCTCTGCTCTAAAATGTTTCATACAGAAATACATGCATGCTTTCCACGCGGATGACGTGACGTTGTACATGTGCAGCATAATTTTCGCGCGCTTTTATTCGGGAGAAAGGATCAAAATGAAAAACATCGTCACTGTTGACTTAAAGGTAGAATGTGTAAACATCGCTTAAAATTCAAAAGTGCGTATCAGATTCCCCATTTAAATACAATGTTAATGTGAGAATTCAACAAAAACAGTTATGTGCAATAAATTGAATTCATTAAATTTCTTAAAACGCTTCCATCCGGTAAATGTGTTTATAATATCATGCATAATGCATGAAATGCACATTTTTCACGAGGATTACCACCGGTTGCCATGTTAAGTCTCCTCAGTAAACTAGCTGGACACGAATTGGCCAGTTGCCAGCTGTCAATCAAACTCACGAAATAATCAATCGGATTTCGTTTATTGCCGCGACATGGTCCGACAAAGACTGTCGGAGTAACGGATAAAGCATTTTATGAAAACACAACTTAGTGGGCGGAGCGATCTCGTATTTGGCGACTGGTTAATTTCCCGTGGAGGAGTACACCATGGGAACCAATCAATGGGGAAGGTATACAAAGCTAACAAACTGCAATAAACCATTGGAATAATCGATCGATAGTGACACGAGATTATTCACGCATTATGCCTCAGTCATAAATAATCCGGTCCCCGGTCGGTGTGTCCAATCTCCCGGCATCAGGACTTCACGTCGGAGCCGTCCGCCGTCCGATGAGTGACACTGTTTAATACATCAGTCACAAATAGAGACCTATCACCGTTCGAAAAGCTGATGACAAATTGTTCTACTCATCGGGCTAGTGCCCGGTCGATGATCGCACGGGCACGGGGTCATTTTGTAGCATCGGACGGCTACCGGATTAATTTTACCTCTCACTTAAAAAACTTTACCCGACGTCGGGCCCGGAAAGGAGTCGTGATGAGCTCGAAAAAAGATCGGACGATCAACGCATGGTTATCGCCCGACATCGGATTCATTGTACGTGTACGAGCTTCGTCCGGTGTCCGTTAGTCATCGTGCGGAAGCCCTCTGAAAATCAGACGGCCGCCTATCGATGTATATGTCCCTGTGAAATACCGTGATTTTTACCGATACACGCACAGTGAATCCGATGTCGAAAGATCGCCTGGCGATAACCGTGAGTTGATCGCCCGATCTGTCTTCGAATCCTTCCCGGGCACGACGTCGGGTTAAATTTTAAGTGAGACTGAACATAAATCTGGACGCCGCCCTATGCCACAAAATAACCCGGTGTCCGTGCGATCATCGACCGGGCGCCAGCCCAATGAGCAGAAAAAATCGTCGACCCCTGATTGGACGGTGATCGGTCTCTATTTGTGACTAAGGTATTACTGATACACTACCGTTCATATCTTCAGAGCCTTTGGGCAATAAAATGCGCATTGTGTAAACAATTACAGGCATTTTGTTATTTTTAATTGGGAATAATAATTTAACAAAAATGGTTTGACCGAAAGCCACAAAGTAAAATCGGTCTTCCTCAACATATTGATTTCGGTGAAAAATTAAATTATTTGATAATCACTCGCGTATAAATGCAAATATGCTATGCCGACTTTGAATGATTTTTATTGTTGTATATACATGAGACTCACCCAAATATATGACGCAAGTAACTTAAGTCTGGTTAAAAGTTGCGTTTTATGACCCGAACCGCATGTCAATTGTAAAAGAACTAATTTCTTACTCAAATATTGGATCCATTGAAGTCGTCCATTACAACAAAGTCAAGACATAAATTGAGTTGTTTGGTTTATATATGATTGTGATATAAATTGCTGAAGTATTACTTTCCTTTGTCCCATCAAAAGCGTGCACAAATTATGCTGCATGTTGATTCATCCGCGTGGAAAGTCTGGTGTTTTAAAACATATAGTGTATAGACAATTTCAATCTTTAAATTTTTGTAACAATTTTCAAGTGCTTTTTTTTGGTTTTGGTTTGCAGAATAGACCATATTTGAAACTTAACTTATCCCTATTTACTAACAACTTTTTACTGTATTAATGTGAATTTAAGTTACATTCATATCTGCAAATTGAAAAACGAGGTCAATTTAATGAAGCAAACAAACCTCATAGATTAACTTCATTTCTATCTATACCTGATATAAATTAGCTGAAAAATGTTCACATTGTTATTATAACATAAGTGTTTATTTCATAAAGATCATGCCGCGAAAATACTGACCAAAATGGGTTTAGTTTTTAATATTCTAATAAAAGGTAATAAATTATCAGTGCATAGAAAGTAGTTTATGGCCGCCTGGCCAATGCACTGTTAATATGATTCTCAGCGTAGGGAAGCTAAAAGGATCGGGGTACTGCCGTTATTAAAATGAAGCAAACAATAACACCACTGAAACTCGGGAAAGCAATTCTACTTATCCACTGAACTCACCGCAAACTTACACCGAAATAAACCAATAACCAAAATTAAAAAACATTTTATGTCTACCGACATTTAATTATTTACATGTTACATTTATGTACTCCTTGCTTTCAGAGCCCTCCCATGGAAGAGATGGGTCTTCGGTTCATACCCCCATCCCCTATGCCAACATTGATTTTTTTATTTGACACATAGGGCATATTATAAATGTGATTGCACTTTTGCTTGTAAAATATACAAATTAGTTTAAAATAAATAGTAATAATTACAAGAGGGCCTGAAAAGCCCAAAGTCACTCACCTGAGATTAAAAGGAACTGACCTGTTCTGTGCAGCCAAAGATGTCATTAGAACAAAATGTTCTTACCAACTTTCATGACTAGTGAACACCTGGCAGCCACGTTTTTCAACAGACCAAAACCATTTTCATTCACATCGTACAATAAATATGGCTTCTAGAGTGTTAACAGGGTTTTACTATAGCCATATAAGGAAAAATGCCACGCCCCCTTGGCGGCCATGTTTTTCCACCAACCGGAACAATTTTCGAACTCATCCAAGATATCATTGGGAAAAATCATCTGACCAAGTTTTATGATGATCGGACAATAATTGTGGCCTCTAGAGTGTTAACAAGGTTTTACTAAAGCATGATATATAGCCATATTAGGAATAATGCCCCATCCCCTGGTGGCCATGTTTTTTAAGCAACCTAAACTATTTTCGAACTCATCCAAGATATCATTAGCACAAATCTTTTGACCAAGTTTCATGAAGATAGGAAAATAAATGTGGCCTCTAGAGTGTTAACAAGGCTTTACTATAGCCATATAAGGAAAAATGCCCCACCCCTGGCGGCCATGTTTTTCAACCAACCAGCATCATTTTTGAACTCGTCCAAGATATTATTGGGATGAATCTTCTGACCGAGTTTCATGAAGATCGGACTATAAATGTGGCCTCTAGAGCGTTAACAAGATTTTACTATAGCCATATAAGGAAAAATGCCCCGCCCCTTGGCAGCCATGTTTTTCAAGCAAATGTAACCATTTTCGTACTCGTCCAAGATATCATTGAGACCAATCTTCTGACCAAATTTCATGAAGATTGGACAATAAATGTGGCCTCTAGAGTGTTCACAAAGTTTTACTATAGCCATATAAGGAAAAATGCCCCGCCCCTTGGCAGCCATGTTTTTCAAGCAAACGTAACCATTTTCGAACTCAACCAAGATACTATTGACACCAATCTTCTGACCAAATTTCACGAAGATTGGACAAGAAATGTGGCCTCTGGAGTGTTAACAAGGTTTTACTAAAGCCATATAAGGAAAACTGCCCCGCCCCCTGGCGGCCTTGTTTTTTCACCGATCTGGACCATTTTCAAACCCGTCGGAGATATCAATGAAACCAATGTTTTGACTAAGTTTCATAATGATTGGGCAAAAATTGTGACTTCTAGAGTATTCACAAGGTTTCTCTATAGCCATATAAGGAATACTGCCCCGCCCCCTGGCGGCCATGTTTTTCAACGGACCGGAACCATTTTTGAACTCAACCAACATATCATTTAGTCAGACAAACATTTTGACAAAGTTACATGAAGATTGGACATCAAATGTGACTTCTACAGTGTTCGCAAGGTTTTTCTTTTTTTTTACCTAGTGATCTAGTTTTTTACCCAGCATGACCCAGTATCGAACTCAGTCGAGGTATCAATGGGACAAATGTTCTGACCAAATTTCATGAAGATCAGACAATAAATGTGGCCTCTTAGAGTGTTCACAAGGCAAAATGTTGACGACGCACGACCGAAAAGGTGATCACAAAAGCTCACCATGAGCACGTTGTGCTCAGGTGAGCTAACAAGGGACATAAAGCATGTATTCATTACCTAACTACCTACTTACGTTCCTACCTTGTGTCACCAATGGAATGTTGATATTTATTCAATGACATCCACATGGAATTTAGATTTGGAACAGATTTAAGAGAACATAAATCATTGCGAAATGCTATTTTGAGATATCACCAACAATAGTGACTGACATACATATATCTGAGCAGAAACTTATTGCCTCCCTTTGGGGGAGTGACAAGCCCTGAGCTTACCTAAGGTGCATATGGCATGCCTATGTTCCTCATCAAAGGAGAGCTTCATAAGCGTCGCTATGGCCGGCCCAGGATGGTGATCCATGGGGTCAGGGGGTCGCGGGGCTGAAGAACAAAAAAGTCAAGGTCATTAAAATCATAAATTGAGTTTGATGATCCATGGGGTAAGGGTGTCGCACGGCTGAAGGTCAAAGTTATAGTTCGATTAATTTATAAATCCATTTGATGAGCGACAGGGTTAGAGAGACGTCAAGATGAGGGATCTAAAGGTCTTGGTTAGTAAATTTATTATAGATTGTGTTGATCATAAGGGGTTAGAGACTTGAAAAGCTGAAGGCCATAGTCATGGTTAGTTACTTAATAACTAGATTGTGATGTTCCATGAGGTTTGGGTATTGCAGGGCTTTAGGTCAAAAGGTATTGTTTATTTGAGTTATAAATAGATTTTAATGATTCATACTATAAGCCAATCACTGGCTGAAGGTAAGTCATTGTCCATTATATTATGAATAGTTTTTAAAGTTCTTCATTTGTCCCTCTCTCGAATCATAAAAGTGTAAAAGCAACCCACAATGTGTTCACAGTGCAGAAACACTTATCTAGCAACCACAATGTGTTCACAGAGCAGTAACACTTATCTCGCACCCCACAATGTGTTCACTCCCAAATCATATGTGTAAAAGCAACCCACAATGTGTTCACAGTGCAGTAACACTTATCTAGCAACCCACAATGTGTTCCCAGTGCAATAACACTTATCTAGCAACCCACAATGTGTTCACAGTGCAGAAACACTTATCTAGCAACCCACAATGTGTTGTCAGTGCACTAACACTTATCTAGCAACCAACAATTTGTTCACAGTGCAGTAGCACTTATCTAGCAACCCACAATGTGTTCACAGTGCAGTAGCACTTATCTAGCTACCCGCAATGTGTTCACAGTGCAGGTAACACTTATCAGCGGTGATCAATACAAAGAAGCAAAGGAAACAGAGCAGTTAAATATCAATAAATCAGCTGAAAGAAAAGATATAAAAGACCAGACATGTTATGGTTGACCAATACACTGAGTGGAATTCCCCATAGAGAGAGGCTTTTATTGAGATTTAAATGATATTTGATACTTTGCCCCACTAAAGATAAAAAAGTAGTAAAGATTTAATGCAAACAATGGATATTTACAAAATGGCAGTTTTAATGCGAAAGTCTGTTACAAATATGATCATATTTAAGCTAAGATTTTCTGAACACAATTGTTTCAAACAGTAAATAATGTCATTATAAAAGATCATAATAAACTATTATGCAATAAACACCATTCATTTCAAAGCAATAATATGAATTCATTTTATAATTTCCAGTGATTAATAAGGAAATGTCAGTGATTTAAAACTGTCTATTAATTGTTTCAAGCAGTGAAAAAACAACAACAGAAAATAGAACATGATAACTTATTCTCGCTGTTTCATACCTTCGTCCTCCTCCTCATCACTTGAACTCTCCCGGAGCTGATCACAATGCCCCCGGATCTGTTCCAGCAGCCGGAGCACCCGAGCCTCACGCCGCCCGCGCTTGTCATCCGGGTGGGAGTGAACGATGTTATGAAGCGCAGCCGAGGCCCGGGCCCGCGCAGGTTTGCTCCCACGGGTGTTTCCGAGCAAGGCTGAATCCTGGTCCGAACCGTGGAGAAGTTGAATAAGCAGGGGAAGACAACCTGATATGAAAGAAGGAAAATTCGATGTTTGAAGGTTTTCGGCTTATGTGCGCATTTTGACGTGTTTGTTGTCCCTTTGAAAATAAAATTAAATCAAAAACGTTTCTTAATAGATTTAAGTTTAAAAGGCTTCATTTCCAACCCAAACATACTGAGGAGCATCAAACCTGAACTGTGAGTCACTCGCAGGACTTTCTGGTTTTATTGCATAAAACTATTTTCACTTTGCTTCCGAGTCAAAAAGGGATCTTTTAACGTTTTGGTAAATTGACAAAATTGAAAAAAGTTGTTTCAGATTCGCAAATTTCTGTTTAAGTTATAATATTTGTGAGGAAACAGAAATAATGAACACTTACTATGGTCTAAAATAGCCATTATATGCATCTTTTGACGATTTAAAAACCTGACAATTATACAGCGTTGCAACGCGAAATGATTGAATAATTTGGAGAGTTCTGTTGTTGTCGTTTAATTTTGTGAAACTACGAAGATTGCTTATATTAAGTATAAAATACGCACTTGTACATACTTGGCAGGATGGCTTAGCGGTCTAATTGGTTTTTACTCCAGGACTCCAGGGGTCACTGGTTCGAGCCTGCTGCAGGCTACTTTTTTTTCCTTTTTTAAATTTTAGTCTTGATTTTTAACTGGAGCTATTTAGATCTAATGTTAATCAATATAAAGCATTTAATGACAAACTTCAAAACATGCCAAAAACTGGGAAAAGGCCCCTTTAAAGTTTAAAATTAAACACATGCAAAGGAGGACACGTTCTATGACTATGACCCATGGTTTATTTGCAGAGCCATTATTAAGATAAACTGGTATATTTACATACATCAACAAATAAAGTTTGGGTTTAGTGGAGTCAAAATCCATTAACTTTCAAAATGAATAAATATCCTTTCAATCCAAATAATATCCATGTCAAGACATTACAAATAGTATTTATAAAATCAGAGGTAAATTCAGATCAAAACTAAAACACTTTGGACAAACTGGTTTCCAATGGTATATCAATATACCTGACTGTCTCATCACAATACAGCTATCTGGAGAGCTTGACATAGCGAGAAGTGTCTTGGCCATATCGTCTTTGTCATGTGTGCCCAGCATGGACAACAGACCATAGACCATCTCGACCTGTGAGGTAAAATAATCACACTGCAAGTTTTGACATTTAAAAGCACATAAACACTCAAAATCAACGAATATTTTGTACAATCTTTAAAAAAATATAGTTCAACATATCAAAAATCAATGTTCCTTAAAGCAATAGCCAAAATTTCAATGCCAGATGTGGTCTGGTAACATAGATTTAAGGCGATACAAAATGCTCGTTTTTATTTTTTTTGTGTCTCAATATATTCCATGTGAATTTCCGGCTACTATATCGGAACATAAATTCGTAGTTCTTCTGATGCTGCCCTACTGACCAAACTGTTCGAGGCCGTTTGTAATTACATTAATTGAAAATGCCACCCACTCTATGGGGGCGTACAAAGATTAACACTAAAATGTGAAAATCAAAATTCATACATCTCCTTTTAAAACCTTTACCTTGGTACCCAGCTGCTGTGGTGCTATCTGCAATGGAACAGGCCCCATCTGCTGACCCTGAACTTGACCTTTGGCCACTGACCCCCGCGAGCTGGCAGTATTGGTTGAGGTGAAGGACATGACGCTAGCCAGATCGCCGCGGTGACCGGAGTTGGATGACCTTGAGATGCTTTCATCTGAACAATACATGTGAAGAAACAACTACAATTAAAATCCACCAATAATAAGTTCTGTTAACTGAACGTTGTAATTAGGTATAAATATTACCTACACTTTAAGAAAACAAACTTTTTATACCTAGTTGCCATGCACCATGGTATATAGCCCCAGGAATGTTGTGCTGAGTAAACGTCATCACCTCGTCCTGTTGCTCGATTTCTGTCTGTGTCGCCATGGTAACTAGGTCAAGGTTGCTGCTGTCATTAAGGTCAACTGAATCTGAGGTTTGCTGACCTTTGACCTCATTATCCACATCATCATCGTCTTGGTCTTTTTCTTGTAAAATCTGGAAAGAAAATTTGCACTGTTACTCTGTTGTGTTTCTTTACTTAGTAAATATAGAAATTGTTACCATGTGCAGTACCATGTGCAGTTTCTGTTAAATCTTTGAAAAAAATTGTACATCTTTTGTAATCAAGAAATAAAGCCACATTGTCAAAGCTTAATTTCATACTAAACAACAAGATGTGTTTGTGAAACACAATGTCCCCCTATATGACGTTTGACCTTGAAGGATGACCTTGACCTTTCACCACTCAAAATGTGCAGCTCCATGTATGCTGATGATACAACATTGCACACTGTGGGAACAAATATTCAAACACTTCAAAATAAGCTACAAACAAATCTTTCAATTGTAAATGATTGGTGCCAAACTAATAACATGATTATTAATCCACTAAAAACCACTTGTATGGTATTAGGGTCAAAACGGAAAGCTAAAAATATAACAGATCTAAAACTTAAAATTTCAGATACGGTGATCAAAATAGTAAATTGTCAAAAACTTCTTGGCCTTTATATTGACAATACTCTATCTTGGAAACTACACATTAACAGCGTTTGTTCAAAAATGTCATCACGAATGTTTCTTTTGCAAAAAATAAAACCATATCTAACCCTTGAAATGCGTAAGCTCTTCTATAATGGTTATATCTCACCTATATCCGACTACGCATGCGTTACCTGGAGTTCAGCGGCCAAAACGGAAATTAATAGAATAGTCAAAATACAAAAGCGTTGTGGTGCACATATTTTAAATAAAAAGTACAACACTAATTCAAAAACACTATTTAAAGATCTAAAATGGTTGACTTTCGAACAGCGTAATCACTATTTCACGTCAGTTATTGTATTTAAAGCATTTCACAATCAAACCCCAACATACATACGTGACCTTTTGACACCTTCACAAAATAATCACTATAACTTGCGATCTTGCGAAAAGGGGGATTTAAAGGTAGTGCGAATACCCAAAACAAACTATTTCAAACAATCGTTTGAATTTTCTAGCAAATCAATTTGGAATTCGTTATCCCAATATATACGTCAAACAAACAATTTAATTACATTTACGAAAAAATTAAAAGCTTATCTTTCTTCCACACTTTATGAAATAAACTGAACATGCTTCATGTTGTTTTAGTAAATAACATTAGTTTAATGTTTAAATACTGTTCTTGCATAGATGGTTATTGTAGTTTTATGTCTGTCATTTGTTTTAAATTATAATATATATCATATGCATATATGATTCTTTGTGTTTTGTTCTTATTGCTCAAGATGAAATATGATGTATTTGTTGTAAATTGTATCTTGTTAGAAGACCTTGTTGAAAATAAGAAATGTATTATATAAATTGCATATTATGTAATTTCATCTGATGTATTTCTTAACAAGTCTATTTTCTTTAAATAAAGATTTTATTATTATTATTATTATTATGCATGCCAAATATCAAGTTGCTATCTTCAATATTGCAAAAGTATTCATAAAGTAAGCGATTTGGGCCACATATATTTGACCTTGAAGGATGACCTTGACCTTTCACCACTCTAAATGTGCAGCTCCATGAGATACACATGCATACCAAATATCAAGTTGCTATCTTCAATATTGCAAAAGTATTCATAAAATAAGCGATTTGGGCCACATATATTTGACCTCTGACCTTGAAGGATGACCTTGACCTAGACTTTTCACCACTCAAAATGTGCAGCTCCATGAGATACACATGCATGCCAAATATCAAGTTGCTATCTTCAATATTGCAAAAGTATTCATAAAATAAGCGATTTGGGCCACATATATTTGACCTCTCACCTTGTAGGATGACCTTGACCTTTCACCACTCAAAATGTGCAGCTCCATGAGATACACATGCATGCCAAATATCAAGTTGCTATCTTCAATATTGCTAAAAGTATTCATAAAATGAGCGATTTTGGCCAAATATATTTGACCTCTGACCTTGAAGGATGACCGTGACCTTTCACCTCTCAATATGTGCAGCTCCATGAGATACACATGCATGCCAAATATCAAGTTGCTATATTCAATATAGCAAAAGTTATTGCAAAATGTTAAAGTTGGCGCAAACAGACCAACCAACCAACAGACCAACCAACCAACCAACCAACAGAGAGGGCAAAAACAATATGTCCCCCACTACTATAGTGGGGGACATAAAAAGCCACACTTTGTCATTTAAGTAAAACAAGCAAATTCGTTGAATTGATATCTCCCACCAATATGCTTCTGGACAGTCACACAAAAGTGTTATATTTGATACTCAAAAAGGCATTTTTTTCAATATAAAAAGAGCAATAACACCTTTATTAACAGCTGGTGTACAATGCCATTTGGCGTGCATCATCCTCTTATCCATATATATACTCATACCAAGTTTCAATGATATCGGCCAAAGCACTTCCAAGATATGGCTCCGGACACACACAAAAAGCATTTTTTCAAGATACAAAGGGCAATAACGTTATTAACAGATTGTGTACAATGCCATTTGGCGTGCATCATCCTCTTATCCATATATATATATATATATATATAGACATACCAAGTTTCAATGAAAACCGCCAAAGCACTTCCAAGATATGGCTCCGGATGGACGGAAAGACGGACGGAAGGATGGAAAGATGGACGGACAACGCCAAAACAATATCCCTCCGCCTATGGCAGGGGATAATTACTTTCTTACTATATAACTTAACATTTTATTGTAGCAAATGTACATGTAACCACAAAATGGCAAGATCAAGGTAATTGTACTCATGGTTTTCAATTTCAATCAAAATCCCATGATTACAAAACCTACCAACTCCATACCAAGAATTGACTGGCTCCCAACCTTCATGCAAAGATTTGAACCCTACCAAACATATACAACAAGAAATGCCTTTATGGCCTAAAATGGTTTATTGAGATATAAGTGGTATGATAAATTACACGAGTTGAACTTATTTTTTACTTTTGTTTAAACTTTTTGACTGTTTTGTAAAAAATTGCACTAACACATTTTCTAAAAAATTGCACTAATATGACTAAATTAGAAAAAAATTCAGTGAAACTTATAGATGCTCACTGATAATTATACGCTTTATCCATAAATGGGGGAAATTGTGCGGAAACAACAAAAAATATCAAGGGACAATTAATATCTGGAAACCCACTGTTTTTAAATTATATGATCACTTGGTGTGCATGATCACTCAGTGAGATATTGCATAGAACGCTTAATCAAATATGGATATCCATTTGAGGTCATCTAATCTCATATAATTAATCAAAAGGGATTTGTAATTAATCAAAAAGCAATAACTGCATGTAAAATTATTGAGACAGAGAAACCTGAAAATAAACACATGTCCACGAATTCAGACTACTGCACATTAAGGGTCATACTATTTGGATCATTACTGTCCACGATCTAACACAGAAAGGAATTATTTCTCCAAGGACATTAACTCAATAAACAAGAGCACTGCCTTGCGGGTGCAGTACTCATCTATTTTCTTTTTAAAGATGAAGGGACTCTCAATTTCAATCACAAAGGAGGGAGGGGTGGAGTGAAGAGGGGTGTATAGTGTGGGGGTGTGGACATTTATAACATTATCTTCCAAAAATGCGGAAAAAAAAAATAATTCGGGGGTGGTGGGGGGGGGGGGGAGGGGATTCTTGGGTGCGATGGTTGGACGGTATTTCAAAAATAAAATAATAAAAATAAATATGTGTTTTTTAACCGTTTCAAAAAAAAAATAAAATTGGGGGGGGGGGGGGTGTGGGGTGGGGGTATAGTGTGAGGGTGTGGTGGTCATTTGTGAGATGATCTTTAAAATAAAAAAAATAAAAAATAAAATTTAGGGGGGGGGGGATTCGGGGGGGAGGGCACGGGGGATGGTTTGGGTGGAGTCTATTGTGGTATGTCAGGTAAGAGTAGTTTTGTCAAAGTATCAATCAAATCTAATCATAAATAAAGAAGTTATGGAATTTTAGCAAAATTTAATAATTTGACCTTGAGAGTCAAGGTCATTCAAAGGTCAAGGTAAATTTTAACTTGCCAGGTACAGTAACCTCATGATAGCATGAAAGTATTTGAAGTTTGAAAGCAATAGCCTTGATACTTTAGAAGTAAAGTGGATTGAAACACAAAATTTAACCATATATTCAAAGTTACTAAGTCAAAAAAGGGCCATAATTCCGTAAAAATGACAACCAGAGTTATGCAACTTGTCCTTTTACTGTGCCCTTATGATAGTTTGCGAGTGTTCCAAGTATGAAAGCAATATCTATGATACTTTATGGGTAAAGTGGACCAAAACACAAAACTTAACCAAATTTTCAATTTACTAAGTATAAAGGGCCCATAATTCCATCCAAATGCCAGTCAGAGTTACATTACTTTGAATGCACAGTCCCCTTATGATAGTTAATAAGTGTTGCAAGTATGAAAGCAATAGCTTTGATACTGTAGGAATAAAGTGGACCTAAACACAAAACTTAACCAAATTTTCAAGTATAAAAAGGGCACATAATTCTGTCAAAATGCCAGTCCGAGTTACATAACTTTGCCTGCACAGTCCCCTTATAATAGTTAGTAAGTGTTGTAAGTATGAAAGCAATAGCATGATACTTAAGGAATAAAATGGACCTAAACACTTTAACCAAAGTTTTCAATTTTCTAAGTATAAAAAGGGCACATAATTCTGTCAAAATGCACGCCAGAGTGATCCAACTTTGCCTGCCCAGTCCCCTCATGATAGCATTGATACTTTCTGAGAAAAGTGGACCTGAACGCAAAACTTAACCGGACGCCGACGCCAAGGTGATGACAATAGCTCATAATTTTTTTTCAAAAAATAGATGAGCTTAAAATCAACCAACAGAATGCATAATCAATATTCCCAAAAGAAATGTGCATGTAAAATTCCTTGAAATTCTGGTCATTACTTCCTGAGATCTCGCATGGAAACTAATATTCCAAAAATAAATGACTGCTGCACATCAAACTTCATCAAATTAGTAACGTCAGTGTATAAGATCGTGTGCAAAAATGAAAAGACAACAACCATTGGATTGACATGGTCTGACAGGGCTGCACATGTCCGTCGTGTACATGCTGCTTAATAAGTTTCATCAAATTTGGATGATAAGTATCTGAGATCTCCAGCGGAAACTAAAATTGTGGCGGACGAAAGGACGGTCATCAAGTAAATAAAATATGATTATCAGGGGGAAATTAATTTCAGACTAATGCCAACTTCACCAGAAAGACAAAGTCTCAACAATATGCGTCCCCATTTCTGGGAGCATACAATAATAAAAACAAATAATCACTCCGCATTAAACAATTTAACTTGTTAAAGAAGTATCTACCAATATAACATAGGGGAGATAACTCCACTTAATGGAGTTTGATAACTTACTTCCTGTCGTTTCTTCTGCAATGACATCATCTCATTCTGCAGTCGTCGAATTATTTGAACCCTACCCTCATGTCTCGCAGCGATTTGCTCATTGGAGCCAAAGCTTTCCGTCATAGTGTCTTGTAACCTCTGTATCTCAAACTCTAGGTGTTTCCGGGTCAAGCCTGGCTGCTTGCTTGGCGTCTAAAAAAATGATGGAATTATGAAGTTGGATTTTTTTTTAAACTGCCTTTGCTAATATAAGTCTTGTTACCACTGTGCATCAAACTGGCCTTTTTCTGATATTTTGGACAAAAATACCTGAGCAGAATTGGAAAATTCATGATGTAAACATTAATTTTTTTAACAAAGAAAATTTTTAGTTCTTCATTGTATGTTTGAAACAAGAGATGTGTTTGTCAGAAACACAATGCCCCCTATTGCGCCGCTTTGATTTTTTTGTTGACATTTGACCTTGAAGGATGACCTTGACCTTTCACCACTCAAAATGTGCAGCTCCATGAGATACACATGCATGCAAAATATCAAGTAGCTACGTTCAATATTGCAAAAGTTATGAAGAAGGTTTAAGTTTTGGTTAAAGTTTTGGGACACACACACAGACACAACAATGACAGACAGGCCAAAAACAATATACCCCCGATCCTTCGATCTGGGGGCATACAAATCTACAGTTTGAATAAGTTAATATGAATGTAATGCTACAAATTATTGTAATTTTACTCTGCCTTTTAACAAAATAAGGCTACCTTACACAAACAGTTGGTATGTTTAAAGCAGAATGGCAGGGGGCACCCTTTCCATATTTAACCACAAACCCACTTTTAATATGAGGCCCCTTCCGTTTGTATGCCCAATCCTTTCCAAATATGTCCCACCCTTTCTGACCCTCTTTAATTGGTCAAAGTTCTCATAAATACAGACGCTGTGCATAAGTTTGAATTAGAGTAAGGCAATTGAGTATAAATTTGACTGGGAGTCTACTTAATAGGAGCTGGACAACTCAGTGCAAATTTTACTGGGAACCAATCTCATGGATAATCCCGACTAGAAAAATTTGACAAAAACTCGACTACCTAGTAAATAAACAAGAAACCAACCAGACTACTGTATGAATTACTAATGAGTAAGTTCCACTGGTGGCCAGTCTACTGAGCAAAAATTGCTCCTCAACAGGAGTCAAGGAAATCAATTCTGTTGGGTTGACACAATCAATAACTCAGTGCTTTCAAACTCCTGGTTTTACATCTAGTGGATTTACTGGGAATCTATCAGTGAAGTTATGGGTATAGTAGTATCAGTACTTGGAGAATTGATGCTGTCGGATGGAGGAGTATTGGACAGGGAGAACTAGGTAAAGTGCCTCCAGCCTTTTGAAAAATTAATCAAGGTTTATTGGTCATGATAAAATAGATCAAGCAATGTGAGGATTCATGCTGTTGGGAAGTATTGGAAATGCAGCGATTTTTTTCCTTCTTTACATAGTACCGGAAAACAACTCTTTCTCAATCAGGAAAAAACTACAAATACACCAAAAACATTCCCCAATATGAAGACTTCACAACACCAATTTTCCCTATGTCAGGTTTTTTCTGGCTCAATTTTCCCAACTGGACTGGTATGGCAACTTTTCCCAATTGGGCAAAAAAAAAGGTGCTGTATTGCAAATGAAATTGATTACATTTTAGGTTGATATATTTGATTGAGCTTATTGAAAATTGAAGTATTTTGCTAAGGAACAGGGGCATTGGATGTATATGTGGTAGGCGGGCAATTGTGAACTCTGCCATGTCTGGGGGGGGGGGGGGGGTTCTACTTATATAAAAAATCTACAGCACTTCAGATCTCAAACGAGCTAACAGAAGGCGGCATTACATTAGGTTTTTTTCTAGGATGAAAAAAAAGTTCTTCATTTGCTCATTTTTCTGTCACTTATCTTGTAGTTAGGCGCGTAATGAAATTATTTTCCCAAAACATATCAATCCATTGAACAAATAAAGAGGAAAAGTGGAGGCTTTTTGAAGTTGAACAAAAATAGTTCCTAATGAAATGCTACCATGCTAGCTGGAAATCTCACCAGTCTGCAAAATGCATTTGCAGAAACCTTACAGCTGACAAGAGTTGGCTAAAAGCCAGTCAGTGATATCCATGACGCAAACATAGAACAGACAAGTTTTCTGCATTAAGTTTTTGTGGCTCAAGCAAAATCTAAAATAGACATTGTTATTTTGTTACATACTGTATTGTTATATCCATTGTAAAAGGACAGTTACTTGAAGCAGCGAGGGTAACTCATTATGGGAAGAAACTCATTATGGGAAGAAACTCATTATGGGAAGAAACTCATTATGGGAAGAAACTCATTACAGGGGGAGTATACCATTTGATTAAATATTGCAATTTAAGTACCTCTATTCCAACCTCTAACCCTTTAAGGAAAATTATTCTTTCAAAGAAAAAACTTATAATGCTGGGAAGGTAGTTCTTGAACTTCCTTAGGGAAACGACTCATCACATGTCAGTGTTTTGAATTTAAAAAAGACTTCTTTGAGTGGGGTCATAAAGTAAAGGATGCATTGTTAACAAGTCACATCTTTCACAGAATAAAAACAAGATGTGTTTGTGAAACATTATGTCACCATATATTTGACCTTTGACCTTGAAGGATGACCTTGACCTTTCACCGCTCAAAATGTGCAGCTCCATGCATGCCAAATCAAGTTGCTATCTTCAATATTGCAAAATAGTACATTAAATAAGCGATTTTGACCCATATATTTGACCTTTGACCTTGAAGGATGACCTTGACCTTTCACCACTCAAAATGTGCAGCTCCATGAGATACACATGCATGTCAAATATTAAGTTGCTATCTTCAATAATGCAAAAGTCATGGCAAATGTTAAAGTTTGACTAAACAAACAAAGCAACAAACCAACAGACAGGGCAAAAACAATATGTCCCTCACTATAGTGGTGGGGGACATACATGCAACTATATGTGTTTCAGCCATTAAAATAAGCTAAACTTTGTCTCAGAGATTTGGAAAACTGGAACAACAAATACTTTTCTTTAACCTTACAGAAAAAATGACTGTACATTTTTAACAGAATCCTTTTCACCTGGCAGAATTATTATCACAACACCTGGCTGGGATCTTTATGTTGGATGTATGTCGGAACAAAACATTTTATGAGGAGAGCAAGCCATATCTCCTGTCAAATGATGCTTTTCTATGACGTTGCAATAGTTGGCCCTAGATAATTGATGTTGTAGAAGGGAAATTTCTTTCATTACCAGAATTTTAGTTAGTTAATATACGCTCAGTTGAAAATTGATGGGTTAACGTAGGATAATTGTCATTTTTGGCATATTCACATAAAAACTGCATTCTGATTAGATACATGTAATCAGCTCATCAAACCTGTTAAAACACTGAATGATGCAAATTAACTCTTAAATATTCCTGGCAGGGACTTCCTTAACCAATCAAATAACTTAATAACCTTACTGACGACTTTCATTCATTCCGACATACATTTTTTATCATTAAATAACTCAAATACAAATAAGTCTAAAATAAATAATTTTCAAACTAATTTCCCCAGTTACCTAATATGTACAATGAAATCATAGAAGAAAACTTCAGATGCAAATATATCATATAAACATCTGGATCCTGCTTGTTGTTAATTGGATATTTCTGTTGTTTCTCTATAACTCAAACAACTCAAAAGCATCTGTTACTACCTGGAAAACTCTGCAGAACTTTCAATCACAATTATCTGGCAAAAACATTCTCTGCAAAGAACATGTTCACCATTCACAAAATGTTTTTTGAAACTTTCTAACAACAGCTCAACAGTGCACATTACAGGTACAACAAACTTACTCCTAGCATATGTTACCACATCTATCAGGACAGAGGCTTTGTGTTCTATATATAAATATATGTTTGCGTGATTGAACTGTTCTATATGGAAACTATGCAATTCTGAATATCAATACATTGGTGGGCAATATGAACTGAAAACTATAAACAATTTTGAACAATATTTTGTTAACTAATTATGTTTCTACATTTTATTCATACTTGAAAGCATGTTATGAAAGTTGCATGCACATTGTAAATACGATATGGTTTATACACTTATAAAACATCTAAAAGTATCAACTTCACCATTGTTATGGCATATTAATTCTTGCAAACATCGTTAATGTTGCAAGAAAATCTAGAACTCAAAATGTGTGAGATGAAACTAAAATACACTGTAGTTTTCTTTTTTCCACAAAAAATACATAAAAGGATATTTTTACTTTCAAAGTTTGTATTTTCCTTCTGCCTTTATTTTTGGCAAAATTATTTTTAAAATGCCCTGTGACTAAAGACTGATATTTCTCTGTTGTTTTTTATGGGAGATAACAACACTTGTGTGCTTTTATTCTCTTAATTCTTATTGTCAAAGCACATAAATGCAACAATATATAGAAAACAAGAAACCATCTGAGACGGGTGATGCTCCCCAAAGTTTATTTGTCACAATATTGCACTATATATTCAGATAAAAGGAAACGTCTTGAGGGCACAGTAGTTGGGGGGACAAAAATTATTTTATAGAAAATTTCAAAGGGCCATAACTCTGTGAAAAATCATCTGACCAGAACCCGCTGATAATATGCACATCTCCTCTTGGTAGTGAAGCTTCCCATAAAGTTTCATTGAATTCCGGTTATTAGTTGCTGAGAAATAGCCCGAACAAAAATTGTGCACGGATGGACGCACACGGACAGACGAAGCGGCGATTATATGCTCCTTCCAAAATAAATTTTGGGGGAGCATAATAAGTATTGCTTTAACACTATTTATGTTTATAAGGGTGGACTTTATACTTAAATGGTTGATAAAAAAACTGAAAAAATATCGAGGGTGGGCAACTTGGATTGCCTGAGCATCCGTTAATATTAAGTTGTTTTTTTCTTTATTTTGGATTTTAGATTCTTACCATGATGGAAATAGGAAATATGTGAAGAAAGAACACGACATTAAAAGGTCATATTCAAGTTCTTCAACCTTGATGCAGACAGGATGAAACTGACAGACAAACTATTCAACCTTGATTCCGACAGGATGAAACTGACAGACAGACAAACTGTTACACAGCATGACTCAAATATTATTCCCTTTCAAACTTCGTTTGTAAGGATCTCAAAAGAAACTTTTTCCTACCCTCTCGCCAACAGGAAGTGACCTAATTTTCCGCATGATGACCTCAATCTGGTCGTAATACCACTTCCTGTTGCGTTCCTCAGCCTCAATCTGTTGAACGAGGTTGGATCTATAAATAGAATATTGCATCATAAATAAAATGATGATCTAAAATATAATGATGATCTCCGCTACTTTCATCTGTTCCACAATATATAGCAAGGTTTTCATTTACTTCTGAATTTTCAATTTCTTTCTAATTTCCACAGACAAAAAGTACTGGTTCTTCCGAAAGTGTCTTGCTCTGCCAAAGACCAATAACGTAATCAACCTTTTAAACAATGCCTCCTAGGCTCAACATTAACCTTCAAAGTCATTTGTCCAGTTGGAGTGGTGACCTAAAATTACTCTGGTCCAGACCAGCTTGTTTCAGTTATTATTACATCTAAGTGAGCATTTACTCCAAAAGCAATTCATGACCAAAAACCATAATAACTTTGTCAAGGTACAGTACAGGCACCGTGTACTTATACAAAAACGCCTGTCCGCGGTGTTCACTTTTCCCGATGGGTGACATTTCGCTGGGGGCGGACATGCTACTGACCGCGATGTTCGGCGAACACTCGAAATCGCCGCGATTGCACGCTATTGTTAACGGGAACACCTGTGATCTGCGCATTGCTGCGCAGCCACCGTAAACACCTGCCTGTGAGAGTCATTCACGTGTTTTAAATGTAAATGTACAAAAGAAAATCATATACTACATGTAGATATTACATGTATGTGCACATGTATGCGTACTTAAATTCGGACAGTTCGCTAAGTCGGAAAAGTAAATAAAGCGTTTAGATGATCAATACTATTGACTCCAGGGTTTTTTTTTAGAAAAAGGGGAAGACGCTGGACACTGGGTAAAAGGGGAAAATCGAGCGCGAAAGAGACATATTTGGGAAAAAAATAAAAACTGTTCATTTCAATGTCTATAACTCACCTACAGACTTCAGGTGTTTTTTTTAGAAAAAGAGGCAATCTCTGACCTTTTTGTTCTTAAACACATGAACAAGTATGATATTAAAGTCAAAGTCCTTAATAAAGTTGCAGGTGTAGATCTAATAATGAGAAATGATTTCAACTGGGGCCGGGGAACGATGTCAATATTATGATTTTAATTTCATGATGAATGGGTTGATGATCTAGATCTGCTACAGTATTGGAAGGGAAAGGTGCGGCAGCTGCCAATTGTCTACTTTCACTTTCACAATAATCCGACAGTATTAATCGATGTTGATTACATGTACCTCCGAATCCTGCTGGGTTTCAACGGTTTTTGATGATTCATTCTTAAAAAAATGCGTCAACGCAATTAATATTTTCAGAGTACGAACGTTTTATTTTGTTGGTGTATGAACGCCAATTGTGAGACTTTTTTCTGTTTTAACGTTTATATCTTGGCTTTCACATAACCCGGATGAAAATTCGAATGGTTTCCGGTAATTAATTTAGGAAACACCCTTCTCGCGCAAGAACGGAATCCAGTAAAATAGTCACATGATTAATACGATTAGTTGCCCGGTTTCCATGACGTAATTTAAGAGCTATATATAGAATCACTGGGATTCCCAGATTTGAGTGTTCGTCGGGAGAGAAAGAGAGAGAGAGAGCGAGATCCTTGTACATGGTACAAATTGGATAAGTGTCGACTTCCCAAAAGAAAAAAAACCATTTCTTTGAGGGTAAAATATGACATTTTGGTGAAAAATTATATTTTTGGAGGGGAAATGGTATTTTTAGGGGAAAAATTCTGGTAGGGGAAGACGCCGAATATCGGCGTCACTTTCTTAGTAAAAAAAAAACCCTGGACTCTAATAGTGTTAATCAATGCAATTGCCCTTTTTTACAACAAATACCGAGTTTCAAAGAAATCAAGAGAGTATTAAATCATTTATTTACTTGTGTCCGACTTTAAGCCCTGTCCGAATTTACGTATTGCATCCGTTTGTTACGACACTTGTGTGCAGTCAGTATACAATACAATAATTGTTTCAATAATGAAGGAACTGATACAGCGTAACGGTAACGATAAAGCGTGTTTAAATTATATTTTATTAAGAGGAAATGTAAATGCCAAATAATTCGCGAGATACCCTGGTACTTCAGCTGAAATTCACAACGAAACTTTTAATTGAAATTAAATGATCTCAATGTTGTACACGCTACGAAATTTTTATTTACAAATAAATACACCCACGCCAATTTTTGCGCTCTTTTTATCTGGAGAAAGAAATTCATGTATTTCATGTAGAATTTGTAACCTAAAATAGATGTACACGATGCGTGCAAACCGTGTCAGGTGATTTACGCATGATGCAATACAACGGTCCTGATTGGGAGCTTATTTCATCATATCTTTAAATAGAATCATATGCCGAAATTCATTTGACACTTTTGAAAATTTCAAACGTTTGTGTTTATGGCTCTTATCCTCTATATTACCCACCCATAATTTGGTTTTAAAAATATATATTGGGCATATATGGGTTTATCGAGTAATGGATACAGATGGGAAAAGTTGCATGTACGCGATTGAGACAGTTGACACGTATGTATCGGGGAATCCAGAGACTCGGGATAATACGATTACTACAATCAGTTATGAGTTCTCCATGGCTTTAAACTGTTAATTGAATAATCAAACACTCAATTAACACTCCTCCATGTGCGGTATCTTACAGCTAGGTGCGAACGCGTTTTTTTTTATACGCTGCGTTTAAAAAGACAGAAAAACTGTCATGTGCATGGGTGTGAAATACATATCACTTTAAAATGAAAGGGATCAATACAATACGTTTATTTTCAATTATTTTATTTTTAGCGAACACGATGAACACCGTGGTAGATATTATGGGTCCGCTGTGATTCACGGTGTTCGCCTTATCGCAAACGGGGTTCATATTGGTAAGCGAACACAGTGAGATGAACACAGCAGTGAGTGGCGTTTAATTACACAGTGCCTCTACTGTGTGTAACGATAACAATAAAACTGGATATTAACAATGATTCTCCATTTCTTGTTTCACCAATGGTGATTGTCAGGCAAAATCATAAACTAACTTTGAATCCCATCGCAACCAAACCATACCAGCAAATACCCGAAAATACTTACTTTTCATTTTCCAGTTGCTGAATACGCTCCAGTATTTCCTGGTCGTTCCCCAGTGCTATCCCAGACCCTTGAGATGTACATGACCCCTGTGACCCTTCTGCATCTGACCCCAGGGAGTTACATGACCCTTGACCTCTGTGGTTTCCAGGGGTTACCAGGTCGATTTGTGTGTTGTCTGTTAGGTCAGAACCATCTTCTGAAAAAAAGAAACATTGAAAGTGTGAAGATGTAAAATGCAGTGCTCAAGCCAGCCCTTAACTGAAGGGTACAGGGCCATCCAAAAATACAGAATTATACAACATAAGGTGTACTCTTTAGGTTTTCCTAATATAACATTTAAATAAGCTGGTTGTAAGTAAGGAAACGGTTGAATTATAACAATATTGATGTGTTGGTCATCGGGAACAAACAATACTTTATTTTAGATCATTGCAAAAATTACGCGCTGTGAACATTTATCAGCTGACACAGGGATTGTCAATACATGTACATGCATCTGTAATGAATGTCAAATGTTTTAACCCTTTCAGTGCGGGAACCGAATTTTGAAGGCCTTTGCAAACAGTTTGGATCCAGATGAGACGCCACAGAACGTGGCATCTCATCTGGATCCAAACTGTTTGCTATTCTGATAGAATTCTTTGAAAAAAAAATGAAGAAAATGCTTATTTTACAAATTCAGCAGACGACATTTAAGCAGACGACAAATTTCCCAGCATGCAAAGGGTTAACATTCCCATTGGGATACTTCAAATGCTAAGAATAAAGATTGTTTTAACCAACCTTATTACTTTGTACACAAATTGCTGCTTTATCCGGAATATAATCTGCATAGTTAATTTATATGCATTATATACATGTTTGGTAATTCACGTTTACATTTTGCTTCAATATATCTCAAAATTGCAATTATAGCCTCAAAAAGCCAACAGATTTAAGACAGATATGAGAACATGTGAACTTATTTCTTTTAATTTAGCAAAAACTAAATCATGAGATTGATTTTGATATGCAGGGATGGGAAATACCCTACACACTTTAGATGGTTCAACAAAACTTAAAAAAATGATAAAACCTATTTTAGGGGAGACAATTATCTTAACGGCAGGAAAGAAGAACAATTTAAGTATTACAAGGGCTGTTTGTAAAACATGCATGCCCCCCCATATGGGCTGTCCGTTGTAGTGGCAGCCATTGTGTGAATACACTTTTTGTCACTGTGACCTTGACCTTTGACCTAGTGACCTGAAAATCAATAGGGGTCATCTGTGAGTCACGATCAATGTACCTATGAAGTGTCATGATCCTAGGCAAAAGCGTTCTTGAGTTATCATCCGAAATCATTTTACTATTTCGGGTCACCGTGACCTTGAACTTTGACCTTGTGACCTCAAAATCAATAGGGGTCATCTGCGAGTCATGATCAATCTACCTGTGAAGTTTCATGATCCTAGGCATATGCGTTCTTGAGTTATCATCCGAAAACCATTTTACTATTTCGGGTCACCGTGACCTTTGACCTAGTGACCTCAAAATCAATAGGGGTCATCTGCGAGTCATGATCAATCTACCCATGAAGTTTCATGATCCTAGGCGTATGCATTCTTGAGTTATCATCCTGAAACCATTTTACTATTTCGGGTCACCGTGACCTTGACCTTTGACCTAGTGACCTCAAAATCAATAGGGGTCATCTGCGAGTCATGATCAATCTACCCATGAAGTTTCATGATCCTAGGCGTATGCGTTCTTGAGTTATCATTCAAAAACCATTTTACTATTTCGGGTCACCGTGACCTTGACCTTTGACCTAGTGACCTCAAAATCAATAGGGGTCATCTGCGTGTCATGATCAATGTACCTATGAAGTTTCATGATCCTAGGCCCAAGCATTCTTGAGTTATCATCTGACAACCACCTGGTGGACGGACCGACAGACCGACATACCGACAGTCAGACATACCGACAGACCGACCGACATGAGCAAAGCAATATACCCCCTCTTCTTCGAAGGGGGGCATAAAAATGTTTATATGTCCTGGCCATATTATATACGTTTACAAGTACCTTCGCTACTTTCCGAAGATGTATCTCCAATAACAATATCCCCATCCATATCGCCGTCTTCAAGTTCATAGAATTCCCCATCTGACATAACGGGTTTGGGTACCAACATTTACAAGGTACACACAGTAAGTAGCCTTTGCTTTCAGTAGCTTCCCTTTTATACCTTCAATACACAGTTACATGTACTACGACCATAAGCAGTTCATGAAATACACAATTGCTTCCCTTTGTTTTGCGACACTTCCCTTTTTATATTTCAATTTACAGTTACTATGAACAAACATATTTCATCAATTGTTTTTAGGCTTGTTTTATTTTAAGTGTCACTTAATACTTAATATGTTCATAAACAGTTCATTTCTTTGTTTGAGTGGCTTTCATTAACATTATATATTATAAGGGTTGTTCCCTTTTAATATGCAATTAATATATGTAGCATATGCCACCATGTACCTTCTCTTGATGAGCGTTAATACCTTAGTATATTATGTCACTTTACATAATGATTTAAGCTGTTTCCCGGATTCTTCATTATTATGTGCTTCGTTTAGTTATATATGTTTTCCTTTTTGCTTACATGTTTGCAGCACATTTCTTAGTTCTTTCCATTTTCAATTTGTTCACACTTCTCTGAGTTTCACATTTTACAGCCTCAATTCATTTTTAACTCCATCCGTGCTTCCAATAATTATTGCACTAAAACAAACCAGGTTCTATACATGTTATGATGTTCCATTCGCAACTATTGTTCAAATAAACAACATGTAGATTTTATGCCTTTCAGATATTTTTAATTATTGTCTTTCTTTCCGCTAAAAAATACCTATGCTTGTTGGATTTTTTCTATATGATTGCAGAGTTCCTTCAGAAATGCCTTTTATTATTTGAACTTAGTGAAGTTTACATTAAACTGTAATGAGCAAAATTTCTTGACAATTAGTAACACATTTACAAAAGTAAGATCATTAACCTTTTACAACTTAGAAGTGTTTTGATGTGCATGTAAGTCTCTTAGAATGTAATATTTAATTGAAGACTTTTCTTACTAGATTCAAGTTTTAAAGGCTTCATTTCCAACACTTAGATACTGATGAGCAGCAAACAGCATTAAACCTGAATATACTGCAAGTTACTTGCAGGCTGTTCAGGTATTACCGTATTTTACCATGTATAACGCGCTACCATGTATAACGCGCATGCGATTTTTTAAAGCCAAAATGGAGAAAAAAAAGAATTCAAGACCAAAAACCCGAAAATTTGGCCGAAAATGGCCGCCATTCTTATATTGCGCAATCATTTAATCTGAGTTTTTCGGGCGCTTAATTTTTTGTTTTAAAGTAGGGAGCGTTTTTACGATCAGGAGCATGGGTTGCATAGCACTATATTTTTTGATAATTTTTAAGATTATTCTCTCGTGAACACCGATATGTCCTTATTGCTGCGCACTGCGCGTGTTTTTTCAAGACCCCTGCGCGTTAAATTCGAACCACCATTACCTATTACTCACATTTGAACAGTGTAACATTTTCATTACCTGCCGCTCACAACATCGTATGACATCTTCTTCTGCAGACCCGCAACATCGCAATGTCCAATTTTACGCAAATCGTCCGTGGATCCCATTTTATTTTTCATCGACTTAAATATTTCCCCATTAAGAGATGCTCCCCATTAAATCCAGTTTGACCCGGTATTTCGCGCCTTCACTGCGTCTAGTTGATATTATAGTGAGACAAACAATACACCCGAACGCTCAATTCCATACAGTTGGCGTTATTGGCGTAAAGCCATTTGACAAATATCATTTGTTTGTCTCTATTGAAAGAAAATAAAACGAGTCTATATCTCTATTGTTGGTTTGTAACCTACGTAGTATACTCGCACAGTAGCATATTTATGCAGAGATCGGAAAATGATTGATAAACGTATTCGTCGTTTCAATGCTTAGGGCCGAGTAATTTCGGCAAATCGGAACTCAACCTGTGTAATACACTTGCTCAATTAACCGTTGAACTCCACCTCCGTTCTCTTCAAAAGGTTCGAAGGCGGAGCTTTGCACGTGCTATTATTTAATTGGACGATTGCCATTGAGGAACAAACACACAATTGGTTCGGCATGTTGATTGCTAGACAAAGGAAGCCAATTTTGTCGGCGAGAAACTTGTCGCTTTATTGCTTCAGACAGGAAGCGGCTTTCCTTTGATGACGTCAAACTGTCAATTCACATAGAGTGCAAATTTTCGGAATTGCTAACATTAAACTTTGGATTAAATTATCAAAATAAAGCAAAAGCGAAGTTGAAAAATATGATTGAAATAATTTGCCTCAGTTCAAATTAGACGTTTTGCGTTGTAAATCAACGAGTTTTTATGACAACAAAAACTTTAACAAACAATACCGCGACGCACGGGGATCGATATAGCTCGATTTTTTTTTAATGAACAATCAATGAAGAAGTGTGAAAACACCAACAAAGACATTTTTTTCATCTTTTAATTTTTGTCAAAACTGTTACTACCCCGTTCATTCCTAACCTTTCCCGCTATATGTTGTTTCGACAACGGCCCCTTCAGTCTATAACATTATAGGGTGTAGTTTTCTGCAATAACAAAAATGGCGGCAATTGTGAAGATTTACGATTACGAAATGGATTTTTTGCAATTTAGCAACCAGGAAAGCGTTGTGTCAATGTATTACGCGCACGGAATTTTTATTTTGAAATTTGAAAGTTAAAAACCGCGCGCTATGCATGGTAAAATACGGTATGCTGTTTGCACATAGCAATATTCACTTTGCCTCTCAGTGGGAAAGGGTTAAATAATTAAGATTTGACATGGCAACAATTGACTTCTATACAAATTTCTACTAACACCATACAAATTTAAATGAACTAAAATTATACAAAATAACCATAATACACAGTCACCATGAAATCTTCAATGGTGCCTACTTTCAGACTGAACAAGTTATTTTTAGACATATTAAGCAAAATCATTAGTAAACTGTTAAACAAATTTAAAAAAAGTTAACGCCTATATTTTATGACAAAAAATGCATTTTAAAATGTTTGCAATCTATTAAAGGCATGATTAAGAGTCTCACAACCCATTTGCACAAGAAACTCAGGGAAAAATACAGCAGATATTATGGAAATAGGTCTTTTTGCTGCACAGCATCCATTTGATAAACAAATAAATGCAACCTCATCTTTCAGACTGAATCAATAACCACAGACATAACTGCATAAAATTGCATCTATAATCTTAGAGCTAAATTTACATGAGCAGTGAATACTGCAGTTCCAAACCACATAACTTGTATTGAATGGACTTGCACATAATTATTCCAGCATATCGTGTAAGCTGATTAAAGAATGTTATTTCCGATATAATTATTTCTGAGCATGAATTAATTATCACCAAAATTACTGCATCATACTGCATCCAACATCAAAATGTACATGGACAGCCAATGAGGAGGCTGAATAACCAACAGAAACTGAGGCTGCCACAATTTTATCAGTTCTTCAACATAACATTCCCCCAAACAATAGAGCGAGAGATTGCAAAACAAATACAAAAAATTGTATTCCAATGTCAATGTAATCAAAGGCGAGCCCAAGGCACAGAATAATAAAGCTAGTGTGTACATATCTGCCAGACCCATTCAGTTTAATCCATTCTACCATTTCGAACTATTAACTATTTCACAACAAATAAACTGTCTATGCCTCTAAATATGCAGGCTTAACCAAAATGGACCCTGTGGGCGCACTAAGATATAACAGTATTTTATTTCATTAAACTAAATTTAGGTTGGTCATATCTGACAAACATCTGATCAATTTGTTGCAGCCTTATAGGGAAATAAAAGGTTAGATGTGAAACAATTGTTTCAGTGTTTTATGTTTGTTTATTTTCTACATAAAATATGCTAGTTTTATGCACAACTGATAGAGCAAAATGCAAACTGTCTGAGCCATTCTAAAATGTTATATTCAATATTAAAACTTTTTTTTACCAGATGAAACATTTTGTTATCAAAAACAATAGTTTGGCATTCAACCTTCCATATAAAAGCATTTGATCAATAAAACTGTCCCAATATGTTAGCTATATACATTTACAGTGTGAAGCAATCAACAGAGAATGGTCAATAAAATTGCATTTAACAGACAGCAGCTGCTATGCATTTCTAGTGCAATGTAACCTCATCATCTCTGATGCAATAAAATAGAAGCATGCAGATTTTCTTGATTGAATTGTAATTAACCCATTTATGCCTAATGGACTCTCCCATCCTGCAAAATTGGATTTTATATCCAAAATTAGGGATGTCTTGTATATTTATTTCTATATTTAGAATATTTCTTACAGAAATTCCTTTAAGCAAACAGCGCAGACCCAGATGAGACGCCGCATCATGCGGTGTCTCATCTGGGTCTACGCTGTTTGCCAAGGCCTTTTCTCTAGACGCTAGGTATAAATGGGTTAAACAAACTTTTAGCTGGCTAAAAAAGTAAAAGGTGACATTAAAATTAGTTTTTCAGTTTGTGCACATATGGAGATCTTATATTTGTACTTGAAACTCAGTCTTCAAATTCCCACATTCAAGTCTGACCAACAACATTAAAACTGATGGCTTCTAATCGTTTGGAAAACAGATTCATTTCTGTTGATGTGCAAAATAGCGACAAATGTGGTAGTCAGGAATTAAGGTCTTCTTGTAATGCCAAGGGTTGACAGTCTAAACTTGCACATGCTGGCATACAAACTTCAAACTTTGTGTAAGTTCAGAGAAATATTTCCATGCAAGTCATTAACAGAGTCAGTCTTCACAATTATTTTTGAGAGCACTTGCATGAATTGTCACATGTGCTACTTGCCCAAATCTTTTAATTCAAACTATAATTATACTTGCTGCATTTTCATTTTAGTTGCCCTAGGATTTTCAAATGTGGGTTAGCGTGAAGACAATTGACATATATATTTTCTATAATTGTTTTTGCGACATTGGCAGGAAGATGTTAAATGATATGTGGGAAAAACACTACAAGCTGGAACAGATTTGAGACCCCACCTACCCCAATCCCTGACAACGCATGTCATTGTATGTAGCAAATTGTCATTCACATTTTACCAGACATTATATATCAAATTCTTTGTCCACCTTTATATTAATGCCCTCGCCTTATACAACATGTACATATAAATATCCCACAAAATTATGTACATATAATTAAATACCTATAATATTGGAAATTTTTATACATGGATTTATTTTCACTGACTTGTACTATTTCGTCTATCAAAATCAACTCAAGAATTCAAAATTACCACAATATACCACGGCGGTATTCCTAATCAATACTCTCTACCACTGCTGTAATTTCCACATCAATTCTCTCTATCATTGTTCTATTCCTAATCAATACTCTCTACCACTGCTGTATTCCACATCAATTCTCTCTATCATTGTTCTATTCCTAATCAATTCTCTCTACCACTGCTGTATTCCACATCAATTCTCTCTATCATTGTTCTATTCCTAATCAATACTCTCTATTACCACTGCTGTATTCCACATCAATTCTCTCTATCATTGTTCTATTCCTAATCAATACTCTCTACCACTGCTGTATTCCACATCAATTCTCTCTATCATTGTTCTATTCCTAATCAATACTCTATACCACTGCTGTATTCCACATCAATTCTTTCTACCATTGTTCTATTCCTAATCAATACTCTCTACCACTGCTGTATTCCAAATCACTTTGCTTTATTATTGTTATATTCCAATACTCTCCAGTGTTATAGATAATTGTTGACCCATGGGGGTAAATACCCACACTTTTCAAAGCTCGGGGGTAAATGGTCAAATTTTGCCTTGCTTGAAGAGTAATTTGCTAAAACTAAAATAAGAATATACCCAGGGTACAGACACACTACTTTAATCATGTTAAACACCATAAACCATTAACTATTTGTATTCCTTCATAGTAGTAGGTTTCTTAGAGTATTTTTTGTATTTTAACTGTCCTTGGTTTATAGGCTTCCATGAGCCTTTTCCTAATGCGTTTTTTCCTCCTAAGCCAGGTCTGGACACACTTAACTTTGAACATTTGTTTTATTAGCATTTAAGTGTGTCCTGTTTGATTTGAAACAGAGGAAATTATATAATTCAGTATTGGCAGAACAATGTTTTTGCTCGATACAACTTTTGCCGTATAAAAAGAATCAATTTTACTTTGAGATGTATGGAATGAGTGATATATTGACGTAATCATTTGATGATGTTCAATTGAACGAATGATAATGGCGACTAAAATTCGTTAAGCTTCTGGTTATAGCCGCGATTTGAGAGTGTTGAAAACTGGCCCAACACGTTTCCTGAAATTTGTTATGTATATGGACCAGAACGCGATCTACCTGTTGGTGTATTCGTTATAACTGGGAAATATCTAGTTTTTGATAAAATGACAAAAAAGTGTTTTTTTTATTACGCAATCGCTACAAACACGTGGCTTGGCCGGAAGTACATGTAGCGTTAATAGCAACCCCAAGACAATTCACCCCCAGGAGACAATTCAAATTTGATTTTTCGTACCCCAATTTTTTTTCGTAACCATTTTTTTTCGTACCCAAATGTTTTTCGTACCCAGATTTGTTCGTACCAAAAAAAAAATTCGTTCCCATTTTTTTCGTACCCAAATCTTTTTCGTACCCAAATTTTTCATACCCAATTATTTTTTTCGTACCCAATATTTTTTGGTACCCAAATTTTTTCGTACCCAAATTTTTATTCGTACCGATTTTTTTTCGTATCCAAATAGTTTTTTGTACCCTAATTTTTTTCGTTCCCTATATTTTTTCGTAATCTAATTTGTGTTCGTAACCAAATTTGTTTATTCTCCTGCCCACATTTTGTTCGTACCCATTTTTTTTCCGTACCCATATTTTTTCGTACCCAAATTTTTATTCGTACCCATTTTTTTTGTACCCAAATAGTTTTTTGTACCCTAATTTTTTTTCGTACCCTAATTTTTTTTTCGTACTCAAATTTGTTTTCGTACCCATTTTTTTTCCTACTAAATCGATTTTCAATTTGATTTGATCTCCCCACTCATTCCATCCCGCGAAACCCTTAAGGTGTCTCAACTCTAGTAATTTGTTTTAGCTTCGAAGAAGCCATGCTGACCTCTTCATGTAAATAAACACATAAGCGCTTGACTGTCTGTTTAAAAAAATTAATACTAAATGTACCATGAGTCTAGGTAACAGAGTATACATACTGACTGGCTAACTATTTCTACAATCCAGCGTACAAATTAGCTCTAATTTTTGTGATAACCAGTCTCATATTTTGGCGAAAGACAATCAGCTGTTTATATTTTTTATTTACGTTGTAAGCAGAGAATTAACATCATTTGCGTCCAGATTGGCTTGCTTAAATGTATGCATGGAAATGATTAAGTGTGCGTATCTTGATATTTCTAACGCGTATATTAGGCTGATACGCAGCTTATCTAGAACGCTGCTCTCTTCCACTTCTGTATTCATAATCACTTCTCTCTATCACTGTTGTGTTCCTAATCAATACTCTCTACCACTGCTGTATTCCAAACCACTTCTCTTATAAATGTTCTATTCCTAATCAGTATTGTGTACCATTGCTGTATTCAAATCAATACTCTCTACCACTGCTGTATTCAAAATCACTTCTCCCTATCATTTTTTATTCCTAATCAATACTCTCTTCCACTGCTGTATTTCTAATCAATACTCTCTACCAATGCTGTTAAAAATCACTTTGCCCTTTCACTGTTTTATTCCTAATCAATACTCTCTTCCACTGCTGTATTCCTAATCAAAAATACTCTCTACTACTGCTGTTCAAAATCACTTTTTCCTATATCTGTTTTATTCCTAATCAATACTCTCTTCCACTGCTGTAGTCCTAATCAATACTCTCTTCCACTGCTGTAGTCCTAATCAATACTCTCTTCCACTGCTGTAGTCCTAATCAATACTCTCTTCCACTGCTGTAGTCCTAATCAATACTGCTTTACCACTCATGTATTCCAAAGCACTTTTCCCTATCATTGTTTTATTCCTAGTCAATATTATATCAATACTCTATACCACTACTGTATATTCAAAATCACTACTCATACTTTTATTAGCCTAGCTTATCCAGTGAGCTATACCATTAGCATAATGCATTACAATGTATGAATCCATTTTCAATCATTACCATACTGAAACACTTCCTAAAACACTGATTTGCAATTCAAATATAAGCCATTAGAACAATGTATTTATTATAGATCACAACATAATGACACACTTGGAGATTGAAATATCCAAAAAGATGCATCAAAACAGACACATCTGTTATTAACTTCTAACAACACAAAATATGATTAATTACTGTCATTTAATCGTCCAAATATAAATTCAACAAATTTATTGTTACATTTGTAAGAAAAACACATATCATTTAAGCTATTTTTCATAATCTCCATAACAGAACTGATTCCTGAAGTTAGCCCAATTCATAAATGCTAGATACAAGATTTTACATAAATAATACCCACCATCCTCCAGATACCAAATCATAGTCAATTACTACACAATTTAAACCTTAATTAGCTCCAAATTACATCCTTACTGAAATACATGAAACTTGCAACTTCTTAGTATAAAATAACACACAAAAACATCAAACACATAAATGTTCAAGGCCATTTGACTGTTCTCTATCCCTCAACCTAAACAATAAAACAATCTTAATCTTTAAAAGCTCAAAACTATCACCATATCTTTATGCTGACCACAAGCCAAGAACACCAGATGCTGCATTTACATGTATATCTATCCTTAAAACCATCACAAACAACATAACACAAGCACCACCACCACACCACCATCTACACAACCACAAAAAGCAACACCTCAATATTTTCATATGCCAAAGAATCACTCATCACAAACATATCAATCTTTAACCTAAAAACCTCCCCCTTAGCACTGTACGTGAATAAACAGAAAAAAGTAACTTCATACAACCCCCAACACTAAAGTGTTATCAATTGACACTTTGATCATAATTGCCTAAATTGCCTCAAAAAATCTTGGGGCCAATCACAGTTCTGGCTTGTGGAATCCTGCCGATGCATATAATTGACAGAGCTTATTGGGCTTATTTAACCGCCGTTATTCTGTCATACCGTAAAAAGTTGTGTATAAGGCGCACTTTTTTACCCCAAAATTTCATTTTAAAAACTTGATGCGCGTTATGCACAACTACAGCCATGCCAAGACATTTTTTCCCTGTCAGTTACCCAGTTGCGGTAATTCGCATCATTCTGTTTCCCAGTGTTTTAACTGTAACTATGTTAATAATAGTGTTATATTTACGATCTGAAATCTGGACAAACATTATAAAGTTAACATAAATATTTTCTATCTTTTTCAGGTACGTACAGAGCATTGAAATCAAATAAATTTGAAGAAGAGAATGAAAAAAAAGGAAGCCATTTTTATTTAAATGTTATCGTTTTCCCACAATATTATACCCTACTGTACTAGGGTTACACAATTTATTTGGGGGCACTTGTCGATTTACAATAGTATGTCGGCAAGGTCTTTTCCGATATATTTATGATTATTTTTCTTGCTTTTCAAATGTGTAAATAAAATTGATGTTGTGTTTGTTTACACGTTTTCATACGTCTTGTCAAGATTGAGGATGTGATTATCAAGCAATTTGCGTCACCTGTCAAGTTTTGTGTAGCTGGGCTATTATCAAAACATGTGAACCGGCAAACAGCTTCACACCTCCATTGTTTGTTTATCGCCAGTAATGTCGTAATGGTGTTGAGAAGTTTGAGTCCTTAAAGTCTCCTGTCAATTATAGACACTCGAAAAGAACGCATGATATCAGCAATGTAAATAAACACGCGGTTGTGAATAAGTCATGCATGAATAACCACGTGACAATACCAATCGATAATGTCAGTTTCTTAGTTATAACTAATCCATCCGTTATGTGTACTCCTCCACGATAAAATCGTGGACAGTTACTTTGGAGACATATGATGAAAAACTTGATGGTATCCTCGTGGAAAGTGTGCATTTCATGCATAAATCCAAACATTTATTTTTACGCATAATATGATTTAAAAAAAAACACACAAACTAGTTTTATCTTTATCGTCTTGAAAATAATTAATAATTGAAGCAATAAAAGAACACATAAGATCGGCAATGTAAATATAACGATTTTCAGTTAGCCTGCCGTACGGTATTTTTCCCCCGTTTTTTTTGCTTCAAAAACTTTTTTCCCGATTTTTTAGCTTAAAAAAGAAGATGCGCGTCATACACAACGTTTTACGGTATTCACAATGTTAAAAAGTAACTTTTTCCACCAAGTCCAGTCCCTTAATTTTTAATTGGTGGTTTGACTTTCAGATGTTTGGAAATACAGTTGTTAATTATAGAAGCTAAGAGTTTGAAGTTGTAAAATCCATTTCAATGTTATCCTTATGTTCATGATGTTTCTGGTTAAGGTATGTTTTATCAATAATCATATTTAAGTTATAAATCAAACAATAACATATTTTCCCAAATACAAGTAATAGACAATACAATCCCCAATTAAATGGAGAAATGACGTGGTATCCTATAATGATAGGAAAAAGCCCTGTATGTGTACATCTTTTTACTGGTTAAATTAGGTTAGTTATCCACTATAAATAACAACAAGAGCTGTCACCATAATATGACATTTTTAGAAACCTAAACGCAGATTTTGAAACCTAAACGCGGACCCTAAGTTCAAGGTCAAAGGGGTCAAAATTTGTGTGCGTATGGAAAGGCCTTGTCCATATACACATGTATACCAAAGGTTACATCTGAAGCGACATAGAAGTTATGAGCATTTTTCGAAATCAAAACACAGTGTGACGAACAGACAGACAGACAAACAGACAGATGGACATGCGATCACTATATGCCCACCTTAAGTGGCATAAAAACTAGCACCATTACTGCCAGTTGAGGGTAGCAGAACACAAACTTGAACTCTCATAATAATATTGATAAAAAAACAAATACTAAGAATCAACAGCCACTTGTCTATTTACACCTTCGAAAAGCTTCCATAAGAGTTCCAAACCCCAAAACAACAATATTCTACAATAAAAATTATTCAATTGAAATTATTATTAATAACACCAACACTTAACATTGAAAACTCACACTTGCTCACATATATTAAATACTACAAATGAAACACTTTTCTTGATGTTTTTCAAACAATATATAATCTCATGTCTTCCATAAACTTCAAACTAGGCATTAAATCCATATGTTCCACACATCACAGTTTTTTTACATCAAAAACTCAGAAATTAAAATCGTTCCTTTAAATTTAAACAGTAAAATAAACACGATCTGTTTACACTCCTTATAATAATCCTTGCACATTACAACATGTGAGTTCACTTTCTTCCTGGCCCAACCAACTATATTGGTTTCCATGCATATCCTCCTATAGCTGGAAAAGCCTGCCAGTTATAATTCTTATCATAGAATGAATCATTCCCTGGCAGAGCAATATTAGACTGGTCACACACACTGACACCAGAGTCATCAATGAATAGACTGGCACCCACATTTATTGGATCATCTCAATAATTAGACTGGTTCGAGCTTTGTTTTGATCATCAGTAAGTAGACTAGCACCAGCGTTATTTAGATTGTCAATTAATAAGACTGGTAAAAAATGTATTTTGATCTTCTATTTTCAGAATAATATCAGCTTTGTTTTGGATCTCTAATTATTCTAAAGGCAATGGCTTAGTGGGTTTTTTATTAGACCAAAATAAGAGGTCTGTTTGGGGTCTCCTTGCAGTGATTTTTTTTGCTTTAATTTGTTACAGCCTGTGCCTTTTGAATTGGGAAAATTAGCGTGATAAACCGTGAAATTGGGAAAAATAGCGTGATAAACCATGAAATTGGGAAAAATTAAGCATTATAAATAGGATTATAAGTAACAGAAGTGATATTGTTTTTAAGTGCATGTTCAGGGAGTTTTCTAGAAAAGGAGTCTGGTAAAATTGTTTTTTTTTTAATCAATAAAAGTGGCAAGTTTGGGAATGATTTATGGAAAAAAATGACTAAATTCAAGTTATATATTTTGTAAGATGTTTAAAAATAAAGTTGAGACCTAGATTTAAGAAATCATAATTAAGTTATATGAGACTTCTTTCTAAAAAAAAAAAAAAAAAAAAAAAAATTTTTTTTTTTTTTTTTTTTTGGAAGTTGGCCTTTTTTTTGGAAATTTTGGTCAGAATTTTGGGAAAAAACGCGTATTTTTGCGATTGGGAAGCAGCCGAAATTCGGCTGTAAATTTGAGCAAAAAAAAATCACTGCCTTGGAAAAAAAAAACAGGGTCGGTAGATAGGGAATATTTTGTTTGTCATTCAGGTACTAGAATGGAAGGCTACTAAAGCTTATTATAAGAAATACATGTATATATATATATATATGCTTTGTTTGCTTGATATTACATCTAATTTGAACAAAAATGAAATATTTTTTTTTGCGACCCCAATAAAAAGTTGAGGGTTGGCGCGAATTCAGGAGACACGGTCGGCAGACCCGAAACGGACCTTTTTTTGGCCTTAGCAGGATACAATAAAAGGTTAACAAATTATTGTTTTAGTCACTGGTGCATCCCAAGTCAAAATTGTTTTAATCCTAAAAAATGAACTGGCCAATTACACTGCCTTAAAAAAGATTACAATTAGTGTACCAGCAATATTTATTTTGGTGAAAAACAAGTATTTTTTAGGGCTAATTTGGGGTAAAATTTACTTTATTCAACTTCTCAAAAGGTGTATAATGTTCCCCAATAATTGCTTTCAAATTACTTTCTCAATGTAAGTCAGATTTAATTTTTAAAAGATCATGAACTTTAGCAATAAATGACTGTGTTTTAGAAAATAATTCCAACAGTTGTAATCAAACCAATTTTGATGATATCTAATAAAGTACTTGTAGCAAAGAATTTGATTAATGATTTGTAACAAAGTAGAAACACAGGGCCCTCACACTACTTTGGGGGAAGGGGTCCGCAGCCCTTAGGAGGGGGAATTTTCACGGCGTTTCCCTTTTTGGGGGATTTTTTTACTTACTCTCTCATTATTTTATTTGTACATGTTTGCACTATATCCATTGCATTTTTCATAATTTAGTATGTTTGAAAAGATTAAATTGAAATAGAATTGAGATATAATAATCATGAGACACATCTTTCTACTAAAAAAAAAAAAAAAAAAATTTTTTTAGGGGGAATTTTTCCCCCCAAAAGGGGAAAAAAATATACTTTTCAGGTGGGGGACTGCCACCGAAATTCGGAGGCAGATATGATGGATTGAGGGCCATGAAACAACATGTTTTCATTACAATTTGAAGTAAAATTCACTTTAAATTTAAATTTTCCCAAGGTGAAAACATTGCATACATTAAGCTTACTTCAAAGTAAGAAACATTTAAAAAATATTTAATTTAACTTACCTAAAACTGCCATGTGCTCGCCTTCCATAGCATCAGTGAAGTTGTTGAAATCAAAGCATTGAGAGGTGTCCCCAATCTGGGAAATGTCTAGACCCTGCGACCTCTCACTGTATTGACCTTGTGACCTCTCACCATGTGCCTGACCCATTGACCTTTCGGCTTGACCATGTGACCTCTCTGCATTCTGAAGTTTCTCTGAGTAACCACCTTGTGACTGCCTTTCATTTTGACTTTGATTGCGTGACCTTTCATTTTGACCTTGCAACCTATTCACAAAGGTGTCGGAATGTACTTGCTTACGCTGTTCAACTACAGTTTGTGACCTTGAGCTTGGAGAATCTTGAAGCCTTGACAGATGGAATAACGCTGCATCCTGCATATTAGATCCGAAAGTTGAACTCTGGGATTGCACAGTCACATTTGGAACCGAGTTTTTGAGGCTCCGGGACTCACTGGGGGTAACAGTTTGTGGAACAGAAATAGAGAGTGATGTCTGGTTACGATTAATTTGTGGAGTAGATGTTGAAACACCGCCCTGATTATGATTGGTCTGTGGGGTCGATGTAGAAAAAGCACCATGGTTGTTGCTGTTAACCTGTGGTGCAGAAGTTAAAATCATGCCCTGGTTACGATTTACTTGAGGTGAAGATCCCCAAACAATTCCTTTGTTGTTAAGGGTAGTTTGTGGCATTGAATTTGACACCACCACCTGGTTACGGGTAATCGGTTGCATAGAATTTGAAACTGCCACCTGGTTACGATTCGCCTGTGATGTAGAAGTAGGGATGACACCAGGATTAAAGTTAATTTGTTGCGCAGAAGTCCCAATTGCACCCTGATTGATACGCTGTGTCTGGGCCTGAGTAATTAAAATTGCACCAGAGTTTTGGGACGCAGAAGGCAACATCAAACCCTGACTGCTACGGTTAACCTTTGGTGAAGCCTGACCCACATTCTGCCTGGTTTCCACTGCAACAGAGTTAGCAGATTGCCATGACGTTGGCTCTGACCGACTACTGCTTGCAGATTGGCCGGAAATACTGGAAGGGGCGGAGTTCGATGATGTCAGTCGAGCCAGGTGGGTGGAGTTTTCGTGTAGGCGTGACAGGTGGGCGTGGTTATCAAGGATTTCCTGCTGCAGGGAGGTGTTGCGTTGCCGCAGTGACTCGACCTGACGACGCAGCTGATCATTTGACGCCATTTAATGGACTAGGCACGAACCTGAGAAAAATCAATAAACATAATTTATGGGGCAGAATAAGCATTAACTCTTGATTATTAAAATTATGAATTTACTGGCCTCCGCATTCGGAAGTTTCAATCATACTAATTGGAAATTTTTGACAGCTTCACTGAGCTTGTAACAAAGATGCAAAGCACATTAGCTTTGAAATAAAGCTATTACTTCTTTAGAAGGTTAGTACCTCTTCAGTTAGTAATTACTTGATTAAGTTAAGTTAAATTTACTACATTAAATTTTTTTGTAACTTCTTCACCTGGACACAACTCAATCCATCTTTATTACTTCGAATTTCAAAGCCCAGTGAAAAAAACTTATAGTAACATACTCCTTAACACTTTTTAGTCATAATTATGATGAAACCCAAAATTTATTGAATAAATTATTAAACACACCTGTTGTATTGTAAACTGCCATCTTATTTCTCGCAGAGAGCTTAAAATGCCTGAATGTGTGACCTGAAAGTGAACATAAAAAATATATTAGTTTTCTGGCCTAAATTTTCATGGAAATGTATATTTCCACACTTATTTTGTAGATGAAGGAAATGCTATTACACACTCAAAAAGTGAAAATATAAAATTCATTCAGAAATTAAAACCATCATTTGTTTTTGACTGTTGACAAAAACATTAATTGTTGTTTGTAGGTTACTGGATTAATCATGTTATTTAGTTATTACTGACCAGTAAAACCAGAAGTCAGTGAAGGTTCACTGACCACATAAAAAGAATTGAAATGCAGTAATAAAATATAGCAAAACAAAAGAAACAAATTGTACATTAGCTGTTCTATAAACCTAAAAATGCCAATACCATTTCCGGCTAAATTTAGGGTAAGGGGCTCCATACCCTATATGAACAAGAGATGTGTTTGTCAGAAGCACAATGCCCTCTACTGCATCGCTTTGAAGCCATATATTTGACATTTGACCTTGAAGGATGACCTTGACCTTTCACCACTCAAAATGTGCAGCTCCATGAGATACACATGCATGCCAAATATCAAGTTGCTATCTTCAATATTGCAAAAGTTATGGCCAATGTTATTGTTAAAGTTTTGGACGGACGCACAGACTGACAGACAGACGAACTAACGGACAGTTCAGCTGCTATATGCCACCTTACTGGGGGCATAAAAAGTAAATAAAAATACTGAATGGTTGCTGTTGATTGCGTATTCATGGAATTAATAAAGTAAGCCTTGGTTTAACGGTAGATTCCTCAAGGTCCTGACACTCAGTGAGTGCAAGTTTACAGACTTAGAAAGCAGATAATCAATGACACTAGATGTGAATCCAGGCATCACATTTTCTGGTGAGTCACAAGGGGAGATGGAGTCAACAAGAGCCATGTTTAGAACCAATAATCATTATTGGTCATGAAAGACAACTCTTGCATTGGATACTTATGTACTTGTACAGGCACCTTGTAAAACAAATTTTTATGAAACAAGATTTTATTTAAATAAAATAAGCTCAGTTCCAAGCAAGCACATCCTCATCCTTATTTATAGCTACAACAATGTCTGAAAATATTTTTAAAAGTATAACAGATTTGAGCACTTTCTGGTGAAATAATTTCTAAAGTTCATCTCCCTATCTTGCTTCATGAGACAAGTTGAATCTAAGCAACGATTATGTTAAAGACACTTTTTTCTCTATTTGATAGTCTCTTTGAAGGCAAAAAATATCAACAGTCACAACAATGCAAAAGGCCCCTGTAAATTATTTGTACTGATTAATAGCATGTACATGTACAAAATAGACCTCATGTACAATATCACATCCTTCTTCCGCGTGGAAAGCATGGGCTTTAATATTTTAATTCTGAATAAAAAATTCGAAGCACAAGGGAGATTTTGATGCACAATGAAGGCAAACAATCTGGAACAAACTGGATTCATGAATGTTGGCTTACACACAGGGCAACAGATAAGTTTCGTTTTATCGTTTTTACGATTTATATTTGACAGAAAACGAATAGAAATTAAAAATCAATCGTACAGAAAACGATTATGAAAATGGAAAACGAATTGAAATTGATTCTATGTTGTTTAAGTTCCGTTTTCTGCTGTACCGCGTTTAATTATAATTAGTTTATTGTAACCTTTAGTGCGGCCTTAATATTTTCAGTTAGTTCAAATAGACACCGTTTTGGGCCAGTGTCAATAAAAAATTTAATTCTGCCGAAATAAGTTCGAGAAAAGGTTCTCTGTTAAACGCGGTCGGGTTAGGAAACTTTCATAAACGGCGTGCGCGCCCAATATTTTACAATTCGTTACGAGACCCAAACCGTCAGGAAAAGACATTGTGAAGAGTATACTTTCACATTTAATAGCGCAGGTTGTGACAGATTCTGAAATATTCGGCTCAAAACACTGCTGCGATTCCGTGTCTCAAAAACTAACAACATCGTGATTTCCACTGGCTTGTCATTGATGGAGAGGGTTTGGCAATGTTAGTATGATCTGAGACTGAAAGGCAGGAGTGTTGAAACTGGTTTAAACAAAATGACTCCATCATCCATTTGTCAATATACAATAAGTACTAATATTTACAAACAACCATTGTCACTGTGAATCTATAATGACTTAATTGGAATAAGAATTGCTGAGAATTATCAATATCCAAAAATGAAGCGCTAATCTGACAGGGTTTTTTTTTTAGAAAAAGGGGAAGACGCTGGACACTGGGTAAAAGGGGAAAATCGAGCGCAAAAGAGACATATTTGGGGAAAAAATACAAACTGTTCATTTCAATGTCTATAACTCATCTACAGACTTCAGGGTTTTTTTTAGAAAAAGAGGCATGTCTCTGACCTTTTTGTTCTTAAACACATGAACAAGTATGATATTAAAGTCAAAGTCCTAAATAAAGTTGCAGGTGTAGATCTAATAATGGGAAATGTTTTCAACTGGGGTTCGGAACGATGTCAATATTATGATTTCAATTTCATGATGAATGGGTTGACGATCTAGATCTGCTACAGTATTGGAAGGGAAAGGCAGCTGCCGATTGTCTACTTTCACTTTCACAATAATCCGACAGTATTAATCGATGTTGATTACATGTACCTCCGAATCCTGCTGGGTTTCAACGGTTTTTGATGATTCATTCTTAAAAAATGTGTCAACGCAATTAATATTTTCCGAGTCCGAACATTTTATTTTGTTCGTGTATGAACGCCAATAGTGAGACTTTTTTCTGTTTTAACGTTTATATCTTGGCTTTCACATAACCCGGATGAAAATTCGCCTGGTTTCCGGTAATTAATTGACGAAACACCCTTCTCGCGCAAGACCCGAATCCAGTAAAGTAGTCACATGATTAACACGATTAGTTGCCCGGTTTCCATGACGTAATTTAAGAGCTATATATAGAATCACTGGGATTCCCAGATTTGAGTGTTCGTCGGGAGAGAGAGAGAGAGCGAGATCGTTGTACAGGATAGGTGTCGACTTCCCAAAAGAAAAAAAAAAACACATTTCTGTGAGGGTAAAATATTATATTTTGGTGAAAAATTATATTTTTGAAGGGGAAATGGTATTTTTAAGGAAAAATTCTGGTAGGGGAAGACGCCGAATATCGGCGTCACTTTCTTAGTAAAAAAAAAACCTGTCTGATCCAGAAATACATGTACGTTTTGATCAAATTGTGAAAAAACTAATTGACAAATAATTTGAGAGAAAAAACTAATTGCTACCAAAAGCTTGCAGTGAAAACTAATTGACCCAAAATCTTATCTGTTGCCCTGTACACACACAATTTAAGTGAGTGAAATAAATGGGGTCCACGGCCTCGCGATTTATTGGATAACGTGATATAAAAAATCATATTATGGACCGCGACACAACATAATTGCAGTGTAATCCAAGGATCATATTTTTGTCGGTTTTGTCGGTTCTAGACCGATTGAGGTCATGAAAGACCGATTGAAAATCCCAAACAGTCGGTCTGATTCTGTTTGCTAAAATTCCCATGTCATGAAATCGATTACACAGTGCACACCCTAATTACATTCTTATCTCGATTATGTGTGATAAACCATTCGCTGCAGTCTCTAAACCGGTCAGGACCAGATTTTTGCACGTCAGCCGACTAGTATCAGAGTATGGCCCCAAGCAGCGAAGATTCGCGCGGCTGTGTATTAGTCACGCGTGAATAACCCCTTGTCAATATCAATCGATAATTTCACTGGCTTATACAGTACAGGCAACGTGTACTTTGACAAACGCCACTCGTCGCGGTGTTTATTTTACGGTGTTCGCTTACCAAACGACCCCCGCGATGGGTGTTCAGATCAAATATTCGCGGGGGCCGTTTTTAATAAGGTGGACACCGCGAATCACCGCGGACCCATTATATCTACCGCGGTGTTCATCGTGTTCGCAAAAAAAAAATAATTAAATATAAACGTAAATTATTGATCCCTTTTATTTAAAGCGGGTATATACGTTGTTGTCAAATATTTATGAATTTATATAAAATGTGTAATAAACTTATTATATATATATTTAAATATAAATTAAAATAAAAGTTAAGAAGAACGTGTCGAAAAATGCGAAATAAGCCAGATATTTAATTTTGAAATTTAAAACGGCTGTGCAGCCGAATTCGCTAGCATGTAAACCATACATGTACGATGTGAATCTAAACTTAGTTTAACGGTTTATTTGAATTCCTGCAACGATATCTATTTATACGACACACGAACACTAACTCCGATCCTAATGCAAAGACGAATGCTTCGGTTATTGTAGGAAAATATGTACGTCACAATCGACTCGGGGCGCTATTTGTCTTTGCTGCATTTTATGAAATTCGGCTTTAATGTGTAATTTTTGTTGCCTATTTTGTGTTATTGTAACATATTTTATCAATGTATTACAATTAAACACATATAAAAAATCGTATATACCCGCTTTAAGCGATAATGAATACAAGTAAATATAGTCTATTTTTATGTACATGCTGGTCGAAGGATATTTTAAGTATTTAACGTAATATTATGCGCATCTAACAATATATGCAATGTTTATAGGTGTCTATCGCAACCGTCGGTTATTTTTTGGTGTTGTCACTTTACATAAACTTATATCTATGAATGCATCATCAACATTCTAAAACGATATCCCGGAAAAATAAAAAAATCATTTGAATATCAATTGTACTTTCGTTATGATTAGGGGTACGATGTAAACCTAAATTTCATTTTAGTGCAGATTTATTCATACGACACAAAGACACAAATTTGTTTTACGGATCATTTCGGCTTAGAGGACTGAACTGTCATGAAAAATATCGAATATTATATTTTTTTATTAAACACTGGAAGCAAGACGAGTTGTAGATAATTTAAAGTGATGGGCATTTTGTTACTGTTGAATTGAGCTGAAAAGAAACGGGTGAAAACAATAAGTTATAATGAATGTGGTATCTGAAATTATCTACAACTCATCTTGTTACCGGTTGTTTATAAAAAATTTATATTATTTTCGATATGTTACATGACTCACCCATCCCTCTAACCTGAAATGATCCGTAAAACCAAATTGTGTCATTGTGTGGTATGAAAGAATCTGCATGAAAACTACATTTAGACTCGCATCGTACATCGATTCATTTCTGTCGTAAGTTGTCAAAACGAAAGTACGGTTGATATTTAAATGGATTATTTTTCTTTTCGGGATATTGTTTAATTATGTTGATGCTGCATTAACAAATACAAGTGTATATCGAGCGAAAACACAAAAAACAAACAACGGTTACGATACACACCTACATTGTATATTGCAAATACTGTTAGTTGCCCATAATATCACTTTAAGAACGCATACATTTGCACATACATGTAGTTTATTATGTTCATTTGTACATTGTACATGTAAATTTAAAACTCTTGAATGACCATCGCAGACAGGTATTACATGTATCAATGGCCGCGCGGCATTGCGGTGATCACGGGTGTTACAGTTAATGATAGCGTGCAATCGCGGCGATTTTGGGTGTTCGCCGAACACCGCGGTCAGTAGCGTGTCCGCCCCCCGCGAAATGTCACCCATCGGGAAAATTGAACACCGCAGACACGCATTTTTGTCAAAGTACACGTTGCCTGTACTGTACCTAGCACAATCGGTCCGTAAGGTGTACTTGTCCAGGACACGGAGTGTATACTAGAGTCCGTGTAGAGGATAAAATCGTTGACAGTTACTTCGGAGATACAAACCTCAATGTTATCCTCGTGGAAATTGTGCATTGCATGCATGATACAGTAAACTGTCATATAAACAAAGAAGAAAATCGGATATTCTGCAATAATTGTGGGCGGACCTTGTACACTGAAAGCACGCGCTGTAATTAAACAAAATATGCCGATACATTTTCCACCAGCGTAATAATTCGGCAATAAATAAATGTCGTGGATCTGATCGACAGAACAGCCTAAAATTATTTTTATGGGCGGAACTTCACATAAAATAGTACACTAGAAAAATAATTTACATTGTATAAATATTCAGTAAAAATCGTGTTAGAATCGAAATAATTCGTGTTCTTTATTGTTTGTTGTTGAATAACCCACGACCGAAAGTTTAGATGCGTGGTTTCAAATCATATAATCCCTACACATCTTAACTATCGGCCGTGGGTTATTCGACTACAAACTATAACGTACATGAATTATTTCTTAAATATTTGGTTTTGTTATTGTCAGGAACGATCTTACGCACAGACATTTGTTGGGTTCAATGCATGTTTGTAAGCTATTATCGAGTTGACAACGATTTAAAACATCGGTAGATTTACGCAGACTAATAATATTGACAACGATGAAAAACAGTCAGATAAAACAGCACACGAAACAACCAATGTCAATGAAATAGCAAATGATAAAACAAAATGAGAAAACTCGTATGTTCTGTTTAAAAATAATGCCTAAGGGAATTTAACATGTTCATTTATTATACCATCTTCATGAATAGCAAAATCAATGGCATATATTTTAACGTAATTTGTCATGATTTCGGATATAAATTTTCGGACACTTTTCCCCATTTAAATCCGGACCGATTGATGTTGCGGGAAAATATGATCCCTGGTGTAGTCACAGTGTATTCATGAATTTCTCATGCAGTGTATTGTAATCATGAGTTTCTCAGCAAGTGGTCAATTTTTATTTTTCCAGCTGTCAATAAAATTATTTTTGATAATTGCATCAGGCAATCAGCGTTCAGGCAGTCGGATACAGGCCGACCCCATGAGAAGATTATACCTATCGAAACAACTGCAGCGAACAAGTTCCCACATCTTTTAACCCAAAGAAAAGATCTAAGCGTTACAATTTTTTTATTCAGCAATCAAATATTAAAACCCATGCTTTCTTCCATGAAGAATGACGAGATTTTGAACATGTCATTAAATCTTATGTTTGCATGATTGTAATCAGCACAAATTTACACGAAAAATGTTTACTTGTGGCTAGATTTTTCGTGTAATTTACATGAATAATACGACCCAGCAATGCTTTTCAGATAACATGTTTAATTATGAGAATTTAAAATTATTAAATTGAATGATTTTGTTATGCAAATAGAAAAGTCACATGATTTAAGCATGTTCAATGGGAATTCCCCCATCCCACAATTCACTTTGAATATGCACATGCTTTAAATAGCGGATGTCTGTGTTTATTTAATTCTTAAACTCATTCATCATCACTATTGGCCATATTTTAGTATTGAAAATAGAAACTGTAATAACACAAGATTATCAAGAAATAGATAGAGTTGGAACATGTATGCATCCACAGATCAACACATATGGTAGGATTTACTAAAATATTGAAATAAAAATGGGACTTCCAACCTTATGACTGGGACGTCCAAGGAACTTCCAACAGTTGTACAATGGATGTACAACTGCCCTTTTGGGGTGCAATTTACGGACATCAACTTACTGAAGGTACTATCTTGTGTTTGTAATTTTCATAAAAGGGTTAGGTACAGGGGTCTAGCTATGTTCAAAATTGTGGGAGATGTCGCTTCTCTCAAAAGCCAAAATAGGGAGAAGTGGCAACTTTTTTTGGGAGAAATGGTACATAAGCGTCGCAGATCCAAGTTTTTATACATTATGATTCAAAGGCAGGTTTTTTTTACCTTATATAACAGACGCCGAATATCGGCGTCTTCCCCCACCAAACTAGGCTGGTTTTTTCCCCTTTCAGAACCAAAAATTCCCCCTAAAAAAAAAAAATAATTTTTTTTTAATAGAAAGATGTGTCTCATGATTACAATATCTCAATTCTATTTCAATTAATCATGCAAAACGTAGTAAATTATGAAAAAAAACAATGAATATAGTGCAAACATGTACAAATGTATTGTAATAATGAGAGCGTAAGTAAACAAATCCCAAATTCCCACGCGCACAATATTTCCCCAAAGTGGAAAATCCAGCGTAAAATTTCCCCCACATAAGGGCTAAAGGCCCCTTTCCCCACAACCCCCCAAAAAAAACCTTTAAGGGGCCTTTTCATGTTTTGGTAAATTGACAAAATAAAATAAAATTGTTTCAGATTCGCATATTTTCGTTGTAGTTATGATATTTGTGAGGAAACGGTTATACTGATCATTTACCATGCTCTAAAATAACCATTATATGCATCTTTTGACGACTAAAAAACCTGAAATGATAAAGTGTTGCAACCCAAAACAATGGAATAATTTGGAGAGTTCTGTTGTTGTCAGGGAATTGTACGTGGAGTTTATAGCAAAGTTTTTGTTTAATTGCGAAAAATCGAGCAAAAAATGCCTTCTGTCATAACTGACATTTGGACATCAAGTATTACACACTTCGATTTTGGGGTCATTTTTGTGCAACTTTTAGCTGTTCTGGACATACTTGATGGATTTTCATCAAATAAACTGTGTTTTATCATAGATGGACGCTTCCTGCTGGCAACCACATTGACATATGTGTGCATTGTTTGATCTTTCACAGGGTTTTTTTTGGCCCAATTTAATAGCCGAAATTCGGCTATGTTCCCAATCCCAAAAAGTATACTTTTTTCCCAAAATGTGGCAAAAAATTCCCAATTTCCAAAAAAAAAAAAAAAAAAAAAAATTTTTTTTTTTTTTTAAAGATGTCTAATGTGTATTTTATCTCAATTTTAATTCAATTACATCTAACAAAGTATTATATGATTTTGTTCTTTTAATTTTAATGATTATAAAGGGTTTTATCAAATTTAGTATTTCCCTAATCAGTGGACTTTTCGTGTGGAAAAAAAGGCTAATGAATTTATTTTCCCAATTTCATGAAAATGCCGATAAAATTCCCAATTCCAAAGCCATGGGCTATCTTCCCAAAAAGTGGAAAAAAAACCCTGCTTTCATGTTGTTGCATAGTGTTATTCAATACACCTGTGAAATCAACGTTGGATAACTTTTCTTTTATTTAATATATAAGGACCAAAAATTTGTTTCAAGTACCTGTGGATGAATTACAATATCGACCTGTTTTTGTCGACTTTTTGATCAGCAAAACGTTGGTGAACTGGTCATACTTTTTCTGTAACAACTGCATAATGTGGAAACCTTCTATCAATAATTTCACACGATCTCTATGACCACGACTCTAAAAGAACCCACAACTCAACAAGAAACTACCATATAACACTCATTTCAATTTCATAATAATATCATATTATCTGTCGTCACATATTAAACCACTTGGAGAAACACAAAGTATTAACAAACCTAAATCATGGCTTCCGCTCAGGATACTCTTGTGAAACCCAACTTGTTGTCACAGCCCATGACCTACTCGGATACCATGACCAGAACAAACAGGTTGACACCATCATCCTAGATTTCAGTAAGGCCTTTGACACCGTGCCCCACCAACGCCTTCTGCTGAAGCTTGAACACTACGGCATCCGCGGTCCAATACACAACTGGATATCCCACTTCCTCACACAACGGGAAATGTGCGTCGTGGTTGAAGGAGAGAAATCCCGTAATGTTGCTGTAGGATCTGGCGTACCTCAAGGCACAGTGTTAGGGCCCCTGCTGTTTCTTTGCCATATCAACGACCTACCAGAAAGGGTGAAATCCCACATCCGGCTGTTCGCAGACGACTGCCTACTGTATAGAGCCATCAATTCAATCAAAGACCACCGAATCCTACAAGAAGACCTTGAGAATTTACAAATATGGGCCCAGGACTGGGGAATGCGGTTCAACTCTAAGAAATGTTATCTCCTCAGCTCAAAAACGAAATCCTCATTTTTCTACACCATTGGTAACACAATTCTCAAAAATGTACAAGAAAACCCATACTTAGGAATAACTTTCTCCAACGACATGAAATGGAAAACCCACATCTCAAACATTACTAAACGGGCCAACTCTACACTAGGCTTCCTGAGACGCAACCTCAGATACTGCCCCCAAAACTGCCGGAAGACCGCGTACCAAGCGCTCATTCGCTCTAAACTGGAGTATGGGAGTGTAGTGTGGGACCCATACCAGCAAGGGGACATAGACAATCTAGAGAGAGTCCAACGATCTGCGGCTAGCTTTATCACCAGAGATTACAAATCCAGACAAGAAGGATGTGTAACAGCCATGCTTGACGATCTAAACCTCCCCACACTACAAGAGAGGCGACGCCACCAAAGATTGACGTTCTTGTACAAGGTAGTGGAAGGGCACGTACCGGCTATAAACGTTGATCACTATTTGCATCGACTTAGACCGAAACGCACTATTAGGGCTAAGAAGTTTGAAGATTACGTCCACGACAATATAGTGTTAAAATCGGTGAACAATAACTCTAAGTGCTACCAGCCATTACACACAAACAGTGATAAATTCAAACACTCTTTCTTTCTGCGTACTATCCTTGACTGGAACTTACTCAGTGAAAGCACAGTGAACTCAACATCTATTGAGTGCTTTAAGGCCGCAATATCGGCAAAAGTGGGACATTTGCCAGGCTCATATTAATTTCATGCGCACTCCCCGTTGAATAAAAGCCAAACTTGGTCACTTCAACGTATCCATTCAGATTCAGATAATATGTAAGCGATAAAACGGGCGGTAAAATCTGGTTGTCCAAAACATAAGTCACAAAACAAATTATTTTGGTTAAAAATGAGTGGCAGAGCACTTACAGTTATTATGGAACATTTAGTGGACATGCTTTATTTATTAAAAACTTCGATATCAGCAGTGTTTATAAACTTTACCCCACCCACTTATGTTCTCAACACAAAGATCAATAAGATACAAATGTGATTCTCACACAATGAATACAAACCATGGCAGTATATAAAATACAAATTAAGTATCCATATTATAAATACCTTTCTAAGATATCACGTAAAACATTGGCATCTGGTTGTTTTCTAACAATAATTCGACCATCAAGCTTTGTTTTGGTTCACTTTGTTTAATTGTCCGCCATATGCATTAGTATCGAGCGTTTTGATTGGTTTAAAACAGAAAGCACCTGTAATTTTCAGATTCCCAATTGACCCTACCGGGACAATCCGGTAGATAAAATAATCAGAAAATAAAATCACGGCTCGACTTGTTTTTGATTCAGTTTCAAGTTAATAATTGAAACAAACGAGAACTACAGATTATTGACTAATTAAAAGAGGAAAATTATCAACACAGCTTTGTCGAAACAGATTAAAGTGGAAACTAGTTCAGACAATTTGATTACAATTTCGAAAGGGACCTATGAGACATTACATGTGATAAGTTATATTATGACAACAAATACTAAATCTAACAACACGTTGGAACGTAATTTATAACCAGTAATGCAAAGTTCACTAGCATAAATTTTGATAAATAGGCAACATGTCAGATGTTCTATTCGAAAAGTATAATAGGTCTTACTTCTTTGTATAGGTCCCTGGGTTACGTGAGACGGCATGTGGTGCTCGATATTTCGCACCTTGGTATATACAGCATACAGCAAGTAGCACAGCAAAATGGTTCAGTCTTAGCACATTCACAATGTTCCTGAAGGAGCTAGAACCCTATACCAGTTTAGACCAATCAGTGGCTAAGCAAGTTCGTATATACTCAGATCAAATATGCGCACACCATTTTCAATCTCGTTGATGATCACTGCCTTTGATTTTTGGAATATATCCCCTAAATGTGAGTCCCATGTAAATCGTAATATCTGTTTTAACAGTTGACGGAATGGGAGCATCAGGTCTGTCATACTAGAAGCGTGATTACCAAAACCTGCAAATTCCGCACTATCCTGAGCAGAGACAAACTTATCCGGATTAAGCGTTATACCGTCTTGTCCACAATTTTCAACCCAGCTACATGCCTGAAAGAAGCTGATAATCTTATCAAATCGCCGTGTGTAGACATCTTCGGAGGCTATATTACCCTGTGGAGCAGTGGGATATCGGTACCTTCCCCACGCTGTGAGATGTTTGTCTTCCGGACGAAGGGGTACACTGGTGTATACATTCCAGGCATCAAACACAGTCTTTTTTGCACCATGTGGGCCTGATCGCGGCTGACGGAAAGGAGCATGTGTGTGGTGGATTTCTCGAACAGCATGAGCATTTAAAGCCTTGAAATCTACCGTGCGTCCGGGTGTTACATTGTTCTTTGCACCGATCACCATCCTATGGCACCATGTGACGGGTTCCCCGATAGGTACTTGCTCGATTTCTTCATATCTCACGTCTTCATCAAGCCCGGATTTAACTTCTTCCTGTCAGTGAAGAGGGACAGGATTAGGGGTATGGTAAACTACAGGTTTAGCTTCGGAACCATCAGTTTCATTGGTTGTCATGTCAGAAGTGGTAAAGCCTGGTACTCACATGTATTGAATGTACTTGATTTGTACCTACCGGGGTATTTAAAAGTTATTGTCGTAAGGCAATTACAGGCTCCTCTGTGGCGGGGAATGGTAACTGCGCTGGTATAGTAGGTAGGGGTTTGCGCTCAGGACAGACACATGTGATGGAACTGGAGTTAGCATATTCTGGCTCTGAGTTGGCACGGGCAGCTGTATAAATGTTCACTTCTAAGGTTTTAGACAAACTCGCGTTGTTTATTGTTTTACCAATCTTTGGGAGTGACTTTGTTATTATGCCATGTTATTATGAAGTGCGGTACATGCTTCTCTGCTAAGCAATATCTTGTCAGAATTGTTAATTATGTATGCAATTTGGAGAGTCTGGAGAATGTTGACATTCATGGAATCACCTTATCGTATGATTGTAGCACTGAGTATTTTTATATCCCTAGTGTTTGCAGTATGCATTCATTCAACCCCGAGCCGTTCTAGCTTTGATTCCATCAAGGTAGCTTTGACAACCAGTATCTGACATGGCTTTCACTAACGCTTTCTTTGGTTTAGATGTGAAACTTGATTCGTATCCAAGCGCTTTGTAGTCATCAAGCGCACTTTCTGCTATTAGCTTTATCTGAGGTTGATGTTTTGATGCACGTCTTTTCCATTTACTAGAGAGGTCATCATATACGTGGTGGCCTAAACCGAAAACGTTGCCATTGTAGCATGAATCATAATTAGTTGCTGACCACAATGAATCAAAGACGGCACCTCAATATTCAGTAGATTATTTGTTAGAGGAGGATCTGCACATTGATGCAAAGTGGAGTGAGCGGTTTCATTTTGTTCATGTTTGTATATAGGCTGTGCATACCGTTTGGCGAACAGAAGAATGGGCTCGTACACCATGGCCACCCTTTCCGCAATATGAGCATATATTACGCTTATCAGGTTTCTTTGGTTATTCTTGATTTGTATCGTGGGAGCGACTTTTGTTACGATTTTATGAGCTAACAGCCTCAGCACCCCGGTAGTGAATTAACTTAACTTGTAAAATATGCAGATCGCTTCCCATATTCTTTAGCGTCAACAAATCTGAACATTTTCCCAAGACTCCTGTGTTGTATCTCCTTATCGTATAGTCCACGAATTAGCGCATCGCGTAACACGGCATCAGTGCAATAAACAATGTGGTGACAGTGAGCACACTCCAAAGTGAATGTGCATACCCCAGCCTGTCCACGAAGTCTTGCTCCATATACCCGAACAGTTTCTTCACGATCTTGTAACATTATTTGTAGGTTCACGATCTTGTAACATTATTTGTAGGTTACTCGAACGTCCTTTTCCGGCTTTTTAGTCAGGGAGCCAACTTGAGTACGCGTGAGTCCTTGTGCCAGTTATCGTCGTAACATTCAAGGTGCTGAATAATGAGTTCCTTGTATTTTATCTTGTTGGCTTCTTTCTAGTCATTCCACCGGCTCTCGGAATATGCCACTCCTCACTGGTCCCTGCTGACGTGATTGTAGAGAATTTAACACGCTTGATCAGGAAAAGCTGTGAAATGAAGCGTGTGTTAAGGAGTGCAGCTACGATTGGCGCCTTGTAGTCAGGTGTCTCGTAATCGCAGCCTGGTATTGGACACTTTACTTGTGGCATCTTGGAACGTAGATGAAAGCAGCAAAGTAAACTATATCTCCATCATAAATGAGTATTGACTACTGTTACTATAATACTAGTATGTATCTTTCATCCAGAATTAGATATCTGACACATGGTATGAATGAAATGAAAACAGAATGAGATTATAATGAGCAATACAGTATACACATAGTCATATAATCATATTCCTCTACTTTTTTTTTCAAAAGAAATACAATAAACAAATGGGTAATTTAAAATAGGAGCCTTTTTAGGTCCCCTTAACTCGTAATGCTAATGGGGAGCTATTTTTAGTCCTGAATAGGCGCGTGAACTAAGGGTGGAACCTTGCCATACACGCTGCATGATACTTTCGATTCATTAATATTATGGGCACCTCGTGGCTAAATCAGACATGGCTCAAGGCAACATCTGACAAGTCAATACTGAGCTTGTTGTCATCTGCTTTAGCTTCAGTGACATTCGACAAGGAACAGAAGACATATTAGATACTAAGCGAAAACCACATCTAGATGGTCAATGTCACGTTTTGTGACGCAAACAAAACTGGTGTTGTTGTATTTTTCTAAAAGTGCTGTTCAAAGTCTGTTTTTTTTTACGCTGATGGAAGTGTCCTTTAGGTAATTTGCTGTGTACAAGCAATATACATAGTCAAACATATAAACGAAACACAAAGTAATAAAAATAAGACAAAAAGTGGAATGCTAAAGCAAATAAAAACACACTGGCCCATGGGCCTATACGTCGCGAAGCATAGACAACAGAAAATCCTTAGTCTACCGACTCAAATAATCATAAATTCCACCGAAAGGTCGCTAATTATGTTGTCAATTTATTATCATGACACACAAATCTAATATGTGATTCTAACCGTCAATCCTCTTTAGTATGACCTTGATCATAAACTGAAAACCAGATTACACGGTGCCTAACCAATACGGATAATACCTGAAACTTGTGTGCGTTTTCCAGCTAACACGCGAAAAGGCACCGGATAATCACTGAAAATAATCACTGCTTTTAGGTAAATGTGTTCTTTTATGTTCAATATTGTCTTCTTTAAGTTAACATTTTTCACCAAACCAATATTCCACGGAACAACTAAGGCATTCATATTAGTAAATTTTATAGATCTACTCGTGCTTAGTAACGAAAACGTCAATTTGCAATGGGAACCTACATTGCCCATCAGTTTATGCACCAAACCTATGGAAACGGAAGTAAAATACAGATAATGGTCCAAATAAACAATGAAATTCAAACTTCTAGTTTTATGACGAAAAAAGCATAATAAAGTGTGAAATAATTGTCATAATAAGTGACGGTTTAGTTTGTAGAAAAACAAGTATTTTATATGTTGATTGCTGGCACCGGGTAATGCATTTAGTAAGCACCGGATAATAGGCGAGACTAATGAACTTAAGTTTGTTACGTTTAAACAATATATTGGATTCTGTTTATATGGTAAACCTTTAAAGCATTTCTCGTTGTGTGTACACCGGTCTTACTGACAATAACGTAGTGACGTCACCATCTATGTATAGAATGAGCATTTCTTGATTTTAGATGTTACATGAATGGGTCTGTTATTTCTCTTCCCTTAGCCCCTGGACACTATCTAAATGCATGAAAATGTATTTTCTTAACCCTGAAAAAAGGTTATTAAAACTAGGCATTACATATAACACGTAATGGTTCTTACAAAATCTTACGTAGTCTAGAACGTGTGCTTTTGTTATAGATCGAACGATCCATCAATTATATTAATAACATATAACAACTCTTTGTGTATAAATGCAATACTGACGACGGATAAAAATAATGCACACATTGTTAGGTATTTGTCTTTTTAGGATTATTTCATTATCAACATTTAGAGCTTTTATCTCTACAAGATGTTAGTCTAACATGCAACGGTTTTCATTTTATAATTTATTTATTACTTTTTGTTTCAGACTTCAGTGCCCTCACATCTGACTTTGAAGTTCAAGATAGAATGTGGTGAGTACAATCTCGGTTGATAAGTTAATTCAATGGACTTAGGGCAACTGTTCGATATTTCTTTGACTGAATGTAGCAGTGGACTGATTATTATTACCTTTAAATTGTATTGGAACAATGTATCAGGCTTTCATCAACTGCTATGCCCATGGCATTTTAAAAGTAACCTCGGATGAAAAGTGTGCCAGTTGAAAGAATCAAACCCATTATGTCGCAACACTAGCCCATGCCTATTGCTATAATTATGATCATTTATTTCAGGATATCACGACCTACCTATGTTTTTTTCCGGTTTTAACTGAAGAGACGGAAGAGGAGCAGGAGAGATTTGTGTTTTTATCCGTAACTGTTCCCCCTGGTAATAAAGACAGATACAATGTTGAGTCTGGAGTGGGTACTTAATTGTTTAAGGTTGACTGCAACATCAGTGAAGATGAAACAACCATTAGATAGCTGTTAACATGTAGAATGTTCAGTTGAAATTGTTTTCGACAATAACAAGAATACATTTTATGACTCAAAATATGTGACAACAAATATAGGACAATAACTGACTTCACAAGACATATAATAAGCCACACCAGTGAAGGTCAAAAGTGCACTGTGTGCGAAATAGTGTTCTATTTCTCTTTGGACTTAAAGCATCATATGAGCAGTCACAGTCAGTTATACCCTTAGTTGTGCAGTGAATGCGAAAAAAACTTCAAAACTAAACGTTCACAGTAAAAGAATCCACAATCATACTTTAAATTTTTTGTAGAGTATATGAGAAGGGATACAATTATAAAAGTGATTTGGACACAGAGCTTAACATTTAACTGTCTTAAGTGCAACAAATCATATCAGTACTTGCCTGACCTTTCAATGCATGCGTGTGGAAAGTTGCAATCTCACAAGTGTGAAAAGTGTGGAAACATTTTCAAGACAAAACGCTACCTTCAAGAACATATTAAGGCTCGTGATAACGACGAACAACATCATTGCTCTGTTTGTGTCACTTTTCACAAATAAATCATGGCAGGATCCGCTGGTCTTTAAGTTATGTTTAAGGTTTGAAATTGTTTTATTTGTTTGTTTGTCGCATAGCTTTAATGTTTAGTATCATCAATAAATGTGTTCATAAGTAGCTTCCTAACACAGTATGAGAGACAAAAATAATTAACTAATCAGTCCACTTGTAAAAACATGATTGCGCCAATATTTAAGGTTTGCTATAGATACCAAAAACATTATTATAATTTGTGTTGTACAATGTACATTGTTATTGTCTACAAATTTTGTTAAAGTCTGTCAAGGCCAATGTGACTGATATTATAGAGATTTAGTTCAAGAATGTTGGAAATATGAAATTGACTATGTGCATGTGGGAAGACCGAACCATTTACCACTCTTATGAAAGTAGCGAAACTCTGCGGACGTTATGCTCTCGTAAGTAGCTAATTTGAGCAAGGATCTTTAAAAACAACAGATCGAGCTAATGAATGCGCAAACAACAGTTTGAACCTGGCTTTCGTTATTTCACATAGGAACCGGACTAATTAGAGGAACACACCCCGTGTTGGCATCAAATACAATTGTGGTAGTTTTAAAATACCTGCCGGAAGTCGATCAACAGTTGTCAAGAATAATGAACGTGTAACAACTTCCTCAAACTTCGTCAGACGGGAACGACATGATGACATGGGCATACCCTTTTGGTATTGATTATGTACACCTATCTTACACATCGACCAGTCGGAGGGACGAACGGACGTTGAAGATAATGGATTCGTTCGGGAACCGGGCAATATAGACTGCAGGGAAATCTACTGACGACTGTCGTTTTTGACACCAATCAAACACTCCATTCTCATTCATGCATATGTTCCGTCCTTTGGGTGCAAGCGTGATACATCGATTATCTCCCAAATACTGATTAATTTCTGGATAAACTGTGCATCAAGAGTTTTTTGGGTAACACAAACTTCGATTTTAGCATTTTAAAATTAAATTTAACGATGACGCCATAGCGTTAATATATTTTTTTCTGCTATCAAACTCTTCCCATCTATGAGTGGTGGGTATTATGAAAGCGAAACACACGTACACGTCTACGGAGGAACGAAGTCTCTGTATCAGACTGTATGTACCGTACTTCCACTTTTCGGTTTTAATCGAAACATATTTATGAGTTCATGTCAAGAGAAAATAGGGTTATGTGGCTGTTTAAAGAGTGTAAGACAAGACTGTCTGAGGTATATTTTGAACATCATATTATGGTCATTTGCCCTTTGTAATACTTGTTTTCAGTTCAACTGATTGTAATGCAAACTACGATATATTATATGTGTTTAATTTAACGAGCGTTTTGAAAGGAAGTGCGTTGCAATCATGCTTAGTTTGGGATTCCCGCAGATATTTGGATTTTATCTACCTGTAAGGTACATGTTTATATGGATAGTTATTGGGACTTTGATAAGACAGTCAGTCAGGTTTCAAAAACTGTTCAAATACTGTAATGTTGTTTATTTTTAGTTTGTTTCACTTATGTTATTTGTGGCATGTTCTGTGAAAACTGGGCTTAATGCATGTGCGTAAAGTGTCGTCCCAGATTAGCCTGTGCAGTCCGCACAGGCTAATCAGGGACGACCCTTTACGCTTTCATGGTATTTTAAGTTTCAAGGAAGTCCCTCTTTACCGAAAATAAAGTTTAGGCGGAAAGTGTTGTCCCTGATTAGCCTATGCGGACTGCACAGGCTAATCTGGAACGACACTTCACGCACAAGCATTAAGCCCAGTTTTCTCAGAACAAGACACATTTTTATACAAAAGCACACATGTTTGAAAACAAACAGAGCATAGCTCTATCATACATCAGCACGTAATGGTCGCTTAAAAATCTGTTACATTATTTTATTTGAAGTCTTTATTTATGATATTATTCTACAATGATGAATGTAAAAATATGTATAAAATTCAAATTTTCCACGGGTAAGTTGGACCTTTTTCGTCGCAACTGCAATCTGGTGGCGTAGTGGATATGGTGTCCTCCGCCTTAAGGCCGTCTGTGTAAGCGTTTTTAAGGTCGCCGTGGCGTAGTGGATATGGTGTCCGCATAGCGATCGGGAGGTCACGGGTGCGATCCCGACTGTGAGAGCGTTCTTTAGATCTCCCCCATAGACTCCCAGAAAACGGACTCGAGAGCGTTTCAAATAAGCCTCAGGCTTTCTATGCAATCGAGCTTTAATAAATAGGTTTAAAAAAGCGTTTTTAAGATCTCACCAAAATACACCAAGTAATGGTTTTACCCAGGAAAAGGACTCTGGATCGTTTCAATAATCGTAAGGCGTTAAATGCATTGAACTTTAAATAAATAGGTTAAATCTAACGGCAACTCGGTGATACGCTGAGTTGAGGTCACACGCTTACATGGTATCGGTACATTACCCTTGAAAATTGTGATTAGAGATTAGCTAATGACATAGATCACAAGTTATACAATATATACAATATTGGCGCATGACTGATAAATACTTTTGATCACATTTAGGTTACATGCTTGGTCAAAAATGTGTATGGACCGCTGATATCGGTCAAAAATACACTCAAGTGCGGGGCAATAGTCCCGCATCGTCAGGCTATATAGTTGCAAAGATTAACCAAAATTCATATATACAAATTTTAACCGTTTCTACTGCTGCCGATGATTTTGGTTCGTGGGGGGGGGGGGTTTGATCATCATCATCATCATCATCATCATCATCATCATCATCATCATCATCATCATCATCATCATCATCATCCCCACCACTGCCATCCCTTCCACCACTACCATCGTCATCACTACCATCACATTATTATAATAACATTTCACCGCAGTATAAACACAAAGCAGCTACGCACAGTTATGTCACGCGCTGTAACAGATCTCGTTTCATGTGATATCCCCTATATCTACTTTGCTATCACTATTACTCTTCATTCGTCTGAAGGTGTTCTCCAGCTTATTTCTCAAGGTAAGAGTTAGCTATATTACTAATTTTAGGTGAACAACTTCTTACACTAGCACATTTGTTTTAAATTCATTTCTAATTTAAACACTAATTTTACTTTTATAACTTTTCTGCCTTACTTCTATCAGATTACCGAACTACTACCGTTATCGTTATCATTATTGCAGCTGCATCAAAAGTAGGCAAAAGCTATTATGCGCGTTTACTACCATCAATTTATTATTCTGGAATTATTATTTAATTAACACTTCTGCAAGAATTTCGGACACAACCGCCCCGCCACAACCAACACCATCTTCTTTAGCCCCACCACCGATGCCGACATAACCGCCTACACCAAGTTCGCCTGCATCACCACACACCTCAAAACCACCACCACCACTACTACCAGTACCACCACCACACATCAACACAACACCACCATAAAATCACCACCAATTCCACAATCACTACTTTTACTACCGCTGCTTCTGATTCTACTTTTGCTGCTGTTATGTTTACTACTGCATTCACAAAAAATATTAGTACCACCACCACCACCACCACCACCACCACCACCACCACCACCACCACCACCACCACCACCGACACCGCCACCGCGACCGCTGCCGCCACCACCACCACCACAACCACCACCACCACCACGTACCACCACCGGTATCATAACTCAAGAGGACGAGATGGTAAACGGACCAACCTTAACAATGTTTGCAAGTGTCTAACTATGCGTGTATGAAATAATGCGACTGAGTCAGCCATTAAATTCGTAGCGGAGGAATGAAAAGGCATGTTTTTTGTTGTTGTCGTTTACAGTAAAGTTTATGATATGTAGGAAACAAAAACTTCTGATATTACAAGGAGACATTAATGTTTTCCCTGAAGGAGTCTTTTATCAAAGGAAGCGACGGATATCCTTAATTATACAGGACAATTCACACAACTAAAACATTTCACATGGAATTATGATTAAAACATGGGTCATCGCCTTTTAGAGGTCAGTAAATCGATTAAATTTATAAATGACATCAATAAACAGGCGTGTACATCTAAACAATCAATGTATTAACCCACAGAACAAAACATGACATTAAAGATAAATAGATTAATCCTAAAAAGGGTTGAACAATTTATACAGATACATGTTTGAGGAAAGACGAACTCTTTTGAATGAAAGACAATAACATACAAAACCATGTTGAACGCTGCCCTTGGTCCGGTTTGTCTGTCGATGGCAATGCAATCGAAAGTGATAACAACTCGATGATGATGGCATTAAAGAAATTTGGTTCGGCAAGAAGATGCATAGAACATTTTAACCCTTACGCTAAGGGCAAAGCTTGGACAACTCATTTTGCTGCTCATTGCTAATCTACTCAATTTAGTATTTTAGTTTCTAGGTCACCATAGTAATGAGTAAAAAAGGTGAATTATCGTCAGAACGTTATGTGTGACAAATTTTGAATTATATTTGCAGTGTTTAACTATTCATTAATTGCGTCTAAATGTATAAGTTTTTTTTAGATGTGGTGACCTGGAAACAAGAACACCAACTTAAAGGTTACATATGCATACGAAAAATCACAAATTATGCTAGGAACCCGGGTTTATACTGAACGTATTTTGTCACTATGTAAACCATCAATACATCGGTTCGTTTTAGCTGCTTTTTGTTTAGATCCACACATTATATATTTTATATGTGTAGATGATGCGAGTAGCAGTACTTGTTGCCATGGTGGCAGTAGGTCTTGGGGCAATGGTTCCTCAATTCGACAGCGCCCTTGACAACGAATGGCAAGAGTACGTCAAATACCACAACAAACAGTACCAACTGGGCGAAGTGGCGTACAGGTTAATATAAGTTTTACTAAACAATCAATCGATTTCTACGAAAATGATCTGAATAGGAATCCACGTTGATATTTTATATACTCGGTCATGTGTTAAATTAACGGGTTGAACCTGTTCAAAAGTCGAAGATTCATATAAGTTTAAATTGATCGTCAGTGTTCTGTCAAAAAAAGTAGTAGATCAGAACAAGAACTTCTCTCCTTAAACAGTTTCTTGAGTTCCATTGTTTGATAAATATGATAAAAAGTCGCTTATGTGTTGCACTATTAGTATAAATTTGCCCGTAAGCTCATTTATTGGTATGAGCATTGTCATAGGTCGATAAGGTCAGGAAAAAAATCGATGTGTCCTTTTAATCTAAGCGCTAGTTTTTAATAATAAATGTGGGCGTCTGCGAAATATCGGCCTTGTGAAACTGTTTTAAACGGGTTCCTTGACAACAGGTTCAATAAAAGACCATTTGCTATGTAAAGATTTTTCCTTTGCTTGTGCAACTGAAATTTAAATTTCACATTATCTTGTATCGACCCATTATTTTGCGCTTAGGCGCGCCATCTGGGAAAAGAACCTGGCTTACGTGAATAAGCATAATTTGGAGGCCGACCGCGGAGTGCACACGTTCTGGCTCGGCATGAACAAATACGGAGACATGGTGAGTTTTGACCCAGTTTGTTCGGATGGGGGGGGGGGGGGGGGGGTTCAGAGAATATAACTCACAATGTGTTATGTTTTCATCACACTTACAAAGTATTTCTTTGTTGCCATTTAATGCAATAGAAAAATAAAAGTTCACAATAATGATACTCATTTTATTAATTTCTTAGTTTCTATAGACGCAAAAGCGTTCAATACTTCTGAAATATATCGATTAAGAACACTAACGTACATGACGTATATATTTCATTCGCACCAGGCACTTTCGAACACAAACATAATCAAATGTATTTATTTCAAACGCAATAGTTTTCTCTGACAAACAAGTCGTTTAGTTTTATAAAAACTTTTATATTTTATAATGCATTTAATACTTTTCTGAAGACAGGAACTTGAAAGCGGAGGAAGACTTAGTCTCACGCATGTGTTTAACCTGAAACCCTTCACATTAATTTGCAGACGAACGAAGAATTTGTCCGCGTTATGAACGGCTACAAAATGGCCAACCGGACATCCGGTGCCACGTATCTCCCGCCAAGCTTTGTCACACTTCCGGATTCAGTTGATTGGAGGAAGGAAGGTTACGTAACACCAGTCAAAGATCAGGTAGTTTATGAAAGTTCATGGGCCACAATTTTAATTTATATGTCATTTTCTGCCTACTTAATTCAACGTAACCGTATCAAAGTCAGAAATTACTAACTTAATCACGATTATCATGTTTTTGGTACTTGACAATCTTGTCAATCCGATTGCAAATCTATTATACAACTTAAATGTAACCTCAGACTCTGATGCCGAATGTAATAATTATTTAATATATTGGGTGTAATGACTAATTAATACCGTAATCAAAGATAATATCATGACCTATTTTGCACGTTCAGGGACAGTGCGGATCATGCTGGGCCTTCAGCTCCACTGGTTCACTAGAAGGCCAAACCTTCAAGAAGACCGGAAAGCTGGTGTCTCTCTCCGAGCAGAACCTCGTCGACTGCTCCACAAAACAAGGTTTGGAACCTGACTTTTACATAATTTAAATATTAATCATTATAAATGACAACTGTCCATTCCAAAATGCGGTAATATCTCCCTTTATTATGTTGGCGTCATGGCTACCGATATTTTACCTTCTGCAGGTAACCAGGGTTGCTCAGGAGGTTTAATGGATCAAGCGTTTACCTACATCAAGGTCAACAAAGGTATCGATACCGAGGGGAGTTACCCGTATCACGCAGTGGTGAGGGGCCTATTGTCGATCTTTGGCTTTCTCTTGTATTATCTTAAATTATGTTATACGTTTAGTGTATAGAAACATTTGTTGCAAAAACACGTTCTTGCTAATTTGAACGCATAAAATACCAACTGTTATACTGCCTAACAATGAAAAAATGACTATGACGAAGTCAGGAATATTCAATTTTAGAAATGATTTAAAAACAGGATTATTTGATGAATTAATTTTAACAGTTTATAAACAATAGATAATATTTTGTCGGCAAAAAATGTTTGGTGAGCATCTAACAGCTAACTCTCTTTATATTACTTTTAGGACGAGAAGTGCAAGTTCGATGCCGCTAATGTTGGCGCCACAGACACTGGCTTCGTTGACGTCACGTCGAAAAGCGAGGCAGACCTCCAGTCCGCCGTTGCCACGCAGGGGCCAATCAGCGTCGCCATTGACGCCTCCCATTCCAGCTTCCAGCTGTACAGGTACGTACTGCGAGATTCGCTTCAACATGCTGACTTCGGAACGTGCTTGATTACAAAAATCTTATTCATCTATGAGAACAAACAAAACTCATTGAAATTCATTTCAAATCTTATTCATCTGTCAGAACAAACAAAACCCATTGAAATTCATTTGAAATCCACAAATCCGTAATGGTAACATACTAATACAAAATAATAAATAATTATCTATATCTATTATACAGGAACTACCCTTTGTGCATGACTAGTGTTTTTTTTCTTTTGTTTAGCGCAATCCGGAATAATAAAACACCATGTGTGAAAGCAAAACAGACACTCGAAATTTGACACCATTGAGTGTTGTTGCTCAGTATTTGTTACTTGCAAACGTCAATATTTTATATGGACCAGACTGAAACACATAATGTTTCATAAATAAAGCTCAAAATGGAGACTTCAGTCAATTACGCATCCATGAAAACATATTAGTCTTTGAATTTATAGTTCGTTTTATTCATAGAGGTGTAACTTCTCTGTGATCTATATTCTAGCCTTTAATTACTCACGCTATATTTGGAGAAATTACATAATCTAAGATATAGTCCGAGGAGGAATTAAAAATCTTTTTTTATGTCAAAATAAACGTATTGATTTGTTAATGTACCATATCTTTTCATTCAAGCTCACAATTACATAAATAATTTTATTTAGTAATAACATTTATTGCCAACTTACTTGACCGAACAACACTTCCCGTACCCACCTGTGGATACAATAACATACGACTGAGCTCACGCGAAAATCATATTTGTCCTTGCACTAAAAATTGGATCCCTAGAGTAAGAAAGGGAAATAATTGCAGGTTCAATTAAGTCATTTATTGATGTCCGCTAAAAGTCATTACTACATAAATATTTTACTGCGCATCGATGGGTTTCCAAAAAAATTCTCCAAAAATAGGATATGAAGGTCGGTGAAAGGTTAAATGTGTGTTACTAATCACACATAATATCCTTCTTAAATAGAGATTCTGAATCCAAAATCCTTCAAATAACTTCGTTAAATAAAACTCTATACATGTTTAAGATATTTGTTCTGATAAAGTCAAAAAGATCGGAGACTCAAACTGGATTACAAAACAAAGTTTATAGTCTGTACATGTACGACAAATTAGCTGCGTCGATCGGATTAGGGGATACAAACGTTTACTTAAGGCCTTATTCCAAAGATTCTGTTTAATGAGTAAGTTCTCTGATTCTATATAGGTCGGGTATCTACCACAGTATTTTCTGCAGCCAGACTAGACTAGATCACGGAGTTTTGGCCGTTGGTTACGGAACCGACAGCGGGAAAGACTACTGGCTCGTGAAGAACAGGTTCGTTACCATTCCGAAGTTCTCGAAAACGTTCTATTGAATCCGCATACTTTCAAGAATCCGTGTGCGGTGATTATATCTTCTTCCAATTTAATTTATATAATTCGATTTTGTTTATTTTTGTTCTTGGTAAAATTTCTATTTAAAATTTCAGCCATAATCTGTTTCAGATAAGCTTGTATGTGCCAATACTAAATTTCCGTCACAAGCTTAAAAATAGTGTGTGTGTGTGTACATTGTATGTGATTATAACAATATATTAGAAATATGATTTAAAGTGTATACAATTTAGCTCATGCAGGGCATGTTAAATTATGGTGATTTTTTTTTGTTTTAGCTGGGGCACAGGCTGGGGAATGGACGGCTACATCCAGATGTCCCGTAACCGTGACAACAACTGTGGCATCGCCACATCTGCCAGCTACCCAACCGTGTAGAGCGCCCAATAAATGGTTCAGGAATAAAACAAAGTCATTCCAGTGATAATTATGTGCAGATATATCAAACTGAAAAAGAAAAATACAAAATATTGAATAAAAAAAGTTTCTAATGTTGTTGTTGCTTTGTTCACAATACAAGTCTTAGAGGACCAATTCAAATTGCAAACAATGGAATACCAGAAACCCCATCATCAGAAACTATCAAAATAATTAGGAGTTTTACCCGTTTTGATAGCTAGCCTCACACTTTCCTCAGAAGTTATAACAAACCAAACGCGCGTCTCAAACGATCTCGATCAAATATTCCTTACAGAAAATGAAAACATTACTGCCAAAACGTCCAATGTTATCGACAATCACGACTCAATAATTTACATTCGAATCGAAAACGAGCCATGCGACGAACTGATAGAGGTTTGTAATAATAAATTACGGTGTTGTATGGGTTTTGGCATTTCCCACCTGGAATATTATACCTTCAAATTATATAGTGCATCAATTAATTATAAAAGTAAGTTACCTCATAATATATGACAGATTCAAAGCGTTTTGCATGTAAATAGGCATGTATTATTTTGTCTTGAATCAACGAGTGTCTGGCAAGTATTGCTATCAAAACAAAAGGCGTCAAATAATTTAAATTTGTTTACTAGTGTACTTTGTCTAGTTCTTGCTCTGCCTCTCTTTCTGCTTTTTTATGCAACTTTGTGCGATTTTTATTGCGTTTCATATTTACTTCTACTGACTTAATTGACCGATGCTTTAGGTCCATTATGTGAAGATAATTTTAGGTAAGTAGCTTATCTGTTGTTTAATATCTGCCCCACAAATATCTATCAACACATTCATTGATTAAGTCCAGAATAAGCACTGGAAGTAAGAGTGGAGCCATGGCATAAACGTTGCATAGTGCTTTCGAATCATCAAGAGAACAAAGAGAGCTGTTGGGAATATTGAATGCGTTCAATTGTATTCTGTCTATTTCGAAGTGTTGTGTGGTCAATGTTTAATGGGGCTTTCTTTCAAATTGATCAATGTACAATTTGATTTAATTCATTCGGACATACTGGCGGGAAATTTCTTTTAAATTCTATTGGCTTTCAGTGAATGTCCTGAAAGGTCAAATGTGACGTTAAACAGCTATGCCGAAAAAAGTCTGCTGAACAAAGCTTTTTCAAACACTGATGAAAGTGACATGCAGAGTAATGGCTTTGTAGAAGCAAAAAGATAAACCCTGCCATTATGAGCTAATAAATCATCAAGTGTAGGCAAACGAAAATTACGAGTCTTTTGAATCAATTAAGCAAACGCTAACACAATCGGAAACTCACTAAGTAATTGCCCAGCTATAGTGCGGACAACCAAATGCGTGTTTCGAGCCGTTGATCTCTAAGTATGGCATTGCTCATAACCGGTCAACCAGGTTCGTGAGCACGTTATCCCGGCCAAGTGAAAGAACAGACTTTAGTTTGGACATATGAATTTCTAGGTCTTATTTTCACCACTCATATAGAAACATTATTAATAAGGTTACTCACAAACGTAGTAAAGGTAAATACATAGATGTCAAGAATAATGAAAGTACAACAACATCCTTATACTTTATCAGACCGTAAAGACAAGACATGGGCATACCCCGTCGGTATTTAATCTGTACACCTATTTCATATATCGAGATATAATAACCGACCAGAAGGATGAACGGACTGCCGGACATGGACTTATTTAAAACTGGAGATCTGAAAGTGTTTTTCTGGTGAAGCAGTGGCTGACGTTCATTCCAATGGGAAGGAGTTTCGGTGTACACATTTCAGTAACACCGGCGTTGTGTCAATGTGACCTCGCGATTGTAGGTCACACACTACCTGGGTATCAGCAAATCACACTTGCAAATTTTGATTAGAATACGATATTATATCACAAGTTACAAAATATAGCGCATGACTGATAAAAACTGTTGATATAAGTTGAATGACATGTGGCTCGTAAATCGTCTTATCTTATTATAACGGTCGGCAATGCCATAAAACATTTGAACAGCTGCTGCTGGTGCTTATGATGATGATTTGGTGGATGGTTGACGTCGTTGTAATCATGATCTTCATAAAAATCGTCTTCGTCGTCGTCGGCATCAACACCGTCATCATCATCATCATCATCATCATCATCATCATCATCATCATCATCATCATCATCATCATCATCATCATCATCATCATCATCATCATCATAATAATCATCATCATTATCATCATCATTGTCATCATCATCGTCAGCGTCGTCGTCGTCGCAATCATTATCATCACCATCTTCTTTTTCTTTTCCATCATCATCATCATCATCATCATCATCATCATCATCATCATCATCATCATCATCATCAGTATCATCATCATCATCATCATCATCATTATCATCATCAATGTCATACCTCATATTGTTAATACATGTATAAACTTCAAGTATAAATTATAATTCGCCTCAACTACTTTCAAATAGGAACATCATTTATCGTACTTGTATTTATTTTAAACGAAATACTGTTCTAGCTCTGACTAAAAGTCGTTTTGTTCTTTTAGACCTGATGCCATTTTAGCATGCATTGCATAATTTTCGGTAGACAGGTAGTGTACAGCGCATCAATATAAAGAAGTGAAACTCCAGTTGCTCCAGCAGTATTGCATTCCTGTAATATGCACACGTTAGTGGTTCTTTATTTATGGCAAGTAACCCGTTGCCAAAACAGCACGGCACAATACGAAACAACACACACACATAGTAGAATAAAGCTGGGGTCACCGCATAGGAACGGTCAATGCCCAGCAATATACATGATACATATAAGTGTAAATAAAATTTAACCTCATAGCATTGCAACTCAAATTAAAAAGATAATTAAAAAGGGAATGAAAACGCATTCAATTTAATTACCATTTTATTACTCAATGGTAAGAAGGAGACCAGAGCATCAGAGTTACAACTTTTTGAGGAACGATGAAATGAAATTACGAACAAATTAACAAAAAGATTTAAGGATATGGCATCATATAGTTAATATTTCAGATCAGCATCGTGCAAATACAGGAAGAAGCAGCAATATTGATCCATATTACATAGCTTGGTTGTTTATGTGACTGTAATATACCATGAAAATAAATGTAAATGAAAATGAATGCAATACCTAAAAAGAATAACCGTATAGACTGAGGCGATAATTTATCGGAACGAAAATTATAATAGTAATTATAAAAAGCTGCGTTATCTATACACGCGTAAGTTATTCAAAATAAATAAAACAAAGCTTAAAAATAAATCGATTGAGAAAGGCCCGTTAGAGAGAAAATATTAAAGGTGAACGATATACACCCAATAACAAGACTTAGCATCAAGATGTGTTACACAAGACAATGGGAGCTTCCATGTCTACTCAAGAAATGTTTCATATTACTTTGCTGACACACGAAAAATTTGACCACGTTACCGAAATAAAATTCGCTTAATTCAATGGTAACATGAGAAAAATCCACATGCACTCGATCAAAATCTGACATACATGCTCAAGTTGTTTCGCTAAGATGTGTATTTGAAAGTTTGCGATGTCCTTCCGCGTCTTCTGCAACATGAAGATTCGGAGTTTGTCCGAGCACTCCTACCTTATTAACTCGCTAGACTCATGAAAGGTTAGCAAATGTTTTATAATGGTTGCCATTCAGTGTTATCTTAAAGGTTTTCAATTTTGAAATGTTCTTGTTGTGTGATGTCGCGGGTTATCGGATTATTCCGAGGAAACACCCACTGTCCAATGTGTTGACTACGAACAAAGGTCAAATGCGCCGTTAGCGGGGATTTAACTCGGGTCGCCTTGATGAAAGAAAGTGTACCAGCCACTGATCTAACCGGAAGTCTTTCAATGATGCACTCGAGAAACAGCTATGATATATACTTTTCATGATTCTACACGTAAATCTAACTTGTTTGCCATTACGTGGGCGTATCTGATACGCCATTCGATGACCGCTATGCATACTTTAATACTCAATAACGTATTAAACAAAAAGATTTCAATCTATAAAACTTCAAGTAACAAAAAGAGTCCCCCGAGTGCACAATGATTTTATGAATATCGGACTGCGAGCACTATTTTGATTATGTTAAAAATACATTAAAGAGATGACGCGTTTATAGAAGTTCTTATTTTGAGAAAGAGACGAACATAGTTAAGAAGGACACTAATTAGAAACGATTTAAAAAACAGCTAACTTTTGAAATCCCCCCCCCCCAAAAAAAAAATAAATAAATAAATAAATAATAATACTTTCATTATCCACATATGTCACATTAATTTCATTTTCTCACGAGCAGTCTTTTTATCATACCATTGTTTTGATCTGATGTCTCAATATGCGTAATATTTCCTTTATAATTCAATGTAAAAGCGACCATACTTCTACTTCTACTTCGTACTTCCTATTCAATTACTGACTATTACAGAAAGGCCTATGATAGGCAGATATGGACACTGTCGAGTCCGTTTCCTGGGAATAACCAGTACTTGGTGTCTGTGGAGGAGATAATGAGAACGCTCCCCGAGTAGGGAGTGAACCCACGAACTCCAGATCGCTAGGCGGACACCTCATTGACTACACCACCGCGATAAAGCGAAAGTAAATGCAACGTTTTGCAAGTAGAGACCCCCATAACAATAAATCTTCCTAAAGGACAATTTAAGCTGAATCGATTCAAGCAATACAGAAGATTTGCCATATGCAAATAAAAAAACAAACTCGACAACAATCAAAATCGAATGTTTTTGCACCTCCTTTTTTGGCCGTTGTCTAGTGCAATCTTATCCGTTTCAGCGAAAAGTTTTATTATATTCTGTACATTTCATTGATATTGCAGTGAACACCTTTGCTTACACGTCCAAAAAATAAAGCCAGAACAACTGTCTTACCGGTAATTGTAAAACATGCCTTCGAGTAAAATATGTTGATTTATTTTTAGAGAACAGCATGACTCGATAATTTGGTTTAATGTAACCTTAACACTGACGTGTAATCATCTTAGTAGGGTATACTTTTTTCTCAAACCGAAAGTCACGTTTGTTTTTGCGAGATTGGGGACGTATTAAATCGTAAATTATCGCTAAAATCCGGTCCATATTAAACTTTCCTCCCGGCGTTTTCCGCATATTGACGGAACATTCCGAATGACTAGCACTGTTGTCAACTTCGCCGAAGAAAGCGACTACTGAAGTAGGGTTTACTTTCGTGAATTCTTTCCTGAGAGGTAATAACTGCATGCTCTCTGCTTAGCCGTTATGTTATGTTCTTTTTTTAAAATTTTATGTAATAATATTTAACAAACCCCGTGAATTAGTTGTTATTGAATGGTTTGAACTTTAACGTACAGCTCAAAGTCATTCTAGTCCAAATTTTTGACGCTCTTAAATATTAAGCTACTTTTTATATGGGTAATATTTGGAGCGTACAAAGGGTGAAAGACCAATTATGTGGTGGGAATTTTTTGTTCTTTGTCTATATTGTTGCGCAAGGATTTTGTGCGCAACATTCAAGCCCCGATATAAGACACTTAATAACAACGGATTGCAATAATATTTACATACCTGTGTAGATAATTCATTTCTCGATAATGTTCCGTAAAAATTATGTAATGACACTTTGAATTGTGCACGCCTGAGCAATTTAAATCCAACCACTATTCAATTTTTCAATATCTCTCGATTCGCTCGCTGTGTAGATATAAATCGATAACACGACCTCGATGTAAAGCATCTGGTTTAAAGTGGAAGAATAAACAGCGTAAAATACAGTTTGCGTTCGTCTGTTGTGGTGCAGCGCGTTACATAGTAAACCGATGTTACACTTTTCTGGATTAATTTAGCATTGTTTTTTTTCTAAATTGACAATTAAAAAGTTCTGAAATAAATTACATCTTTTATTTGTATAATGTACATAAATAATATTGAAACAGATCGTACAGTATACCGTCCTTTGTAACGTAGAATGTAAGTACATAAAACAACACAGACAGAGGTGCGAAAAAGACATGCATAAACACTTCATGAAACTAATTAACAGTGAATAGAAACTGCACCATATCTCTTTTGAACATATGCTTATTAAATCGACAAAGATTAGCATACTAGATCTAGTTAGGTAAAAGTCGGTGTTAAAAGCTCATGTTAAATAAAATTACGCGTACACGTTACACCGTAATGCCTTCTTCTGATTGGTTCATATTTAAATCAGTTTCATGACATGGCTACAGGTCAATGATTGTTTTGCGATTTAAGCAGAAGTTTAACTGAAGAATTTATGCCTTTCTAACTTCGAATCGACGATATTTGATGTAAAAATGAACTTCTGAATTAAAACTGAATGAGTTGGTAATGTTATTTTGCAATTTTACGCAAATTTATGAAAATTTAAACTTTCAAGTTTCCACCACAAAAAAGGTCCTTCAACGATGAGACGTTCCAAAGAATTTAGCCCATATAATACACAGTTTGAAAAAATAACCTTCACATAAGTATTATATATACACAAGGTATGAAACGCACTATATGCATATTGCTGAAAGATTGTGGAACACTGGATGTGACCATTTTCATCAAGAACAAACATGTTCCCGTTAGTTGCCGACAAAATGCAACTGAATTCGTTAAAAGATACTAAAAGCAACGTGATTACACAGCTAACTGATCTCCTGTTCGGCTAATAACTTTAATGTTCAATACAATTATAAAAATGTAATCAAACCAAAAACTTAAGTTTGGAATATAAACAATTCAATCTATCTTATGGAGGTTTTTGAAATAGTTGGTGAAGCACGATTGTTTGATTAGACCTTGCCAAGGATTCCGGAGATACTCAAGGTATATACAGTATAAGCATATTGTTGTGAAATGGCCTTTAGACAATACAGGGCCAACCAAAACCTGGTCTAGGCTAAAACCGAAAGTATTTTCCAGGCAATTTCACTTTACCGGGACGTAAAAAAGAACAGAAAAGCGTTCCTAACCCGCAACATCTAACACCTAGAACGCAACACCTAATAATCCTATTTATCCCATATATTTCCTTAGTATCGGGGGGCTACCGCCCCCAAACCCCCGCTTTGTTGATAGTGGTAAACAACTGCAAAGTGCAATCTAGCCGTATTTTCAAAAACTGCACAAATACCTTAAGCTTTAGACGACCAAAAGACCAAGGAGAAAGATCTCTGAATTAAAATTGTATTTTACCTGAGAATAAATTATAGTGTTTTATTAATTTACCGAGGAATTTAGTTATGTCAGTAGAAACACTTAAATATTTTCAAATTCAAAATATTCAGCATTTTCAATGGCAAAAACTTGAATATTAACATGAACAATTGATATATTCAAAACTTTAGCAGTCTTCGAAATTAGCACACGCCCGATCGCCCGTGGCGAGTAAAATTACTGCCGGACACATACACAAATTCACGTTTGTGGCCCGCCGGGCATGTAAATTATTGAAGCCAATTGACAGTTTATAAAAAAAAATCGTAAGCGGTTCTTGATATTTGCAGATCTATTTTTCAATTTTGCGAACAAACACCTTCCCGTAAGTTGTAAAACAATGAAATTCGATTGGTTTAACAACATGCACCTGCTTGCACACGTCATCGTTATTGTTTTTGACCGATGCAGTTCGGTCACATTCGGTTCTTATCGACGGTTTCTCTAGACATTAATCGAGAAGATGCTTTTTGGATCGATCATTTCAATCAAGTAATACGCTTCCGTTTTTGTCAATGTAATCAAATGTCATTGTCGACATAGAGGCAGTATCTTAGGTATGTTGATGGGGCTAAGCCCGATAAAGCACTTCCAAAATAGAAAATTGACAATGATTTAGAGAAAAAGGAAGCCAAGAAATGGTACAAGGACACCAGAGAACGCTCTTTTCAAGAGCACTGGTTTAACGATCGACCGTCTTAATTCTTGTGATTGATTAGATGTCATTGTATTCACTACTATTGAAACACATGTTCTGCTTTACTATGTGTAGCATGTAAGTGTTAAAATGTTGTGATTTGTTATAATTTGGTTAAAAAAGTTTGGGCATGTAAAAAATATGTTGGGCATGTAAAAATTCTTAAGTAACTGGCCCAACTGGCATGTAACTTTTCAAAGCTAATTTCAAAGACTGCTTTAGTATCATTATTCTGCGAGCACACTGCATCAAGTAAGTTGCTTAATTTTGAGCATTATGGATACATTTATGACATGTTTGAGTTTATTTATACAAGAAAATAGTAAAACATAATAGTTGCTCATTTTACCTATTAAAGGCTCTATAAAGGTGACGATCCGTAATTATTTACCGATTTTTAGCTCATCTATTTTTTGAAAAAAAAAAATGAGCTATTGTCATCACGTCGGCGTCGGCGTCCGGTTAAGTTTTGCGTTTAGGTCCACTTTTCTCAGAAAGTATCAATGCTATTGCATTCAAACTTGGTACACTTACTTACTATCATGAGGGGACTAGTCAGGCAAAGTTAGATAACTCTGGCGTGCATTTTGACTGAATTATGTGCCCTTTTTATACTTAGAAAATTGAAAATTTTGGTTAAGTTTTGCGTTTAGGTCCACTTTTCTCAGAAAGTATCAATGCTATTGCATTCAAACTTGGTACACTTACTTACTATCATGAGGGGACTGGGCAGGCAAAGTTAGATAACTCTGGCGTGCATTTTGACTGAATTATGTGCCCTTTTTATACTTAGAAAATTGAAAATTTTGGTTAAGTTTTGCGTTTAGGTCCACTTTTCTCAGAAATTATCAACGCTATTGCATTCAAACTTGGTACACTTACTTACTATCATAAGGGGACTGGGCAGGCAAAGTTAGATAACTCTGGCGTGCATTTTGACAGAATTATGTGCCCTTTTTATACGTAGAAAATTGAAAATTTTGGTTAAGTTTTGTGTTTAGGTCCATTTTATTCCTTAAGTATCAAAGCTATTGCTTTCATACTTGCAACACTTACTAACTATCATAAGGGGACTGTGCAGGCAAAGTAATGTAACTCTGACTGACATTTTGACAGAATTATGTGCCCTTTTTATACTTAGAAAATTGAAAATTTGGTTAAGTTTTGTGTTAAGGTCCACTCTATTCCTACAGTATCAAAGCTATTGCTTTCATACTTGCAACACTTATTAACTATCATCGAGGTTTAAAAGAAACATTTATAGTTTATGTTTGAAATACCCTCCAACCATCGCACCCAAGAATCCCCCCCCACCCCCCCTCCCCCCACCCGAATCCCCCCCCCTATTTTTTTTTTTTTTTTAAGATCATCTCACAAATTACCACCACACCCTCACACTATACCCCCCCACCTTACCCCCCCCCCCCCCAATTTTTTTTTTTGAAACGGTTAAAAAACACAAATATTTTTTATTATTATTTTATGTTTGAAATACCGTCCAACCATCGCACCAAAGAATCCCCCACCCCACCCCCCCACCCTCCCCCCCTGATTTTTTTTGTTTTTGTTTTTCCTTTTTTTCGCATTTTTGGAAGATAATCAGGCTTTTTTCCACCCTATGCCACGGGTCCGAAATTCGGCCCCATTCCCAATGCAAATCTGGTTGTTTTTTTCCCAATTGAAAAAAAAATCCCCAATTTCAAAAAAAAATAAAATATTTTTTTTTTTTTTTACCTTAAAATATATAAGTTTACCTGATCCAGTGTAGAAAATAGAAAGTGTTGCATAATTAAATTATCTGTTGCCTTGAATTTGTTTAAAAAAACTGTAAAATATGTTAATGATTATTTAAGACTTTCCTTATTTTCCTCAAAATCCGGCACTTTGCACAATTTTCTTCACCTCAAAAAAGGCCAGGCCTTTTCCCCAAATTCAGATTAAAAAACCTGCACTTATCTCACATGTTCATAATACTTTGTAAAATTTTAATAATAAGTTATCAAAATAGTCGTTATTTACCAGTTAACGGCTTCTTGGAAATATAAGAAACACTATTTACATGCGATAATTTTTCCCAATTGAGCCAATTTTGCGAATAATTTTTTTCCCAAAAAGGGGGTTTTCACGACGCTAAATTCCCAAAATTCCAGTGTGGCGTATTCCCAAAATTGAGCGGAAAAAGCCTGATAATGTAATAAATGTCCACACCCCCACACTATACACCCCTCTTCACTCCACCCCTCCCTCCTTTGTGATTGAAAATGTTAATTTTTCTTTTCATATTTGATTTATAAAAGTTATCAAAAAACAATATATAAATGCTATTGGACATTGCCATAAAATAATGAGCAATACAACTTGGTTTGAGCTCAAAATACAGTGTCCTCCAAGTCAATTGTGTTTACAATCAGTTTATTTATATCGCTGTTTACTCGAGAAAGTGACTCGAGAAAGTGAAAGTAAAAGTGACTCAGGTCACCAAAAATATATCGTTGATTTTCAACGTTTTCCGGTGTCACTCATAAAGTAGGTCTCTTTTGAATGGTTTAAACGTTTGTAGTGATCGAATAAATTACTTTCTGCTGATAAAAAGTTGTTTAAAATAGAATTAAAATTGAATTTTATTTCGGCTATTTTTAGCATACGTCAGCGCTCTGAGGCTACACATCACGTTGGTTGCAAAGTTGTAAACATTTCTTCCAATTTTGAAACGGGTATATCTTCCATAATTCTTGACAACATTGCACCATAGCTGTGTTATAAGCATTTTTTTATGCAAGAGCAACTGAGATCGTGTAAAAATTATACCAGTTTATATGCATAATAATTGATTTGTCACCTTTATAGTGCCTTTAAAGTGCCACCTGGATTCCACGTAAAAAATCTCATGACTCGTTGCAACTCTGGAGGTCAAAAGCTGGGAATAGGATATTGCAAATTACTAATCAGTGAATACAAACATTTTACTTACAAAAAAGTTTTGTCCTCAACCATTTGATACGTTTTTATGAATATACAAAACTACATAAATTTTCATATATTTTATGGCAAAATGCTCAAAACAAAAACTTGATAAAAACCCTTATCAAACCTTAAGGCCAACATTTTTTAATAAAATGATTTTCGGATTTTTGTTTTAAAAGTGTCGGGTAGGAGGACAGAAAAAAAAAAGATGGGTGACAAAATATGCACTCATTATGCCCCCCTTCAAAGAAGAGGGGGTATATTGCTTTGCTCATGTCGGTCTGTCGGTCGGTCGGTCTGTCGGTCCGTCCACCAGGTGGTTGTCAGACGATAACTCAAGAACGCTTGGGCCTAGGATCATGAAACTTCATAGGTACATTGATCATCACTCGCAGATGACCCCTATTGATTTTGAGGTCACTAGGTCAAAGGTCAAGGTCATGGTGACCCAAAATAGTAAAATGGTTTCCGGATGATAACTCAAGAACGCTTAGGCCTAGGATCATGAAACTTGATAGGTAGATTGATTATGACTGGCAGATGACCTCTATTGATTTTCAGGTCACTAGGTCAAAGGTCAAGGTCACAGTGACCCGAAATAGTAGAATGGTTTTCGGATGATAACTCAAGAACGCTTAGGCCTGGGATCATGAAACTTGATAGGTAGATTGATCATGACTCGCAGATGACCCCTATTGATTTTGAGGTCACTAGGTTAAAGGTCAAGGTCACGATGACCCGAAATAGTAAAATGGTTTCCGGATGATAACTGAAGAACGCTTCCTCCTAGGATCATGAAACTTGATAGGTAGAATGATCATGACTCGCAGATGACCCCTATTGATTTTCAGGTCACTAGGTCAAAGGTCAAGGTCACGGTGACCCAAAATAGTAAAATGGTGTCCGGATGATAACTCAAGAATGCTTATGGCTAGGATCAGGAAACTTCATAGGTACATTGATCATGACTGGCAGATGACCCCTATTGATTTTCAGATCACTAGGTCAAAGGTCAAGGTCACAGTGACAAAAAACATATTCACACAATGGCTCTCACTACAACGGAGAGCCCATATGGGGGGCATGCATGTTTTACAAACAGCCCTTGTTTTAAAAATGTTATGGTATGAAGTTCTTTTTACTAAGCAACCACAGTGATTTTTTCAAACATGTTGATGTGCAAAAGGATCATAATCAGACTGTAGGTCTTGATTTGCAGTTTTTAAATTAGTTTGAATTTTAAAAATATCTTATCTATATAGATATAAGTTCAAAAGTTATGCAATCATTTCACTTGTCTTTAAAAACGTTTTGGTGATTTTTTGATGGTTTTTTTCACAAGTAATCCATATGATGCATTATAAATACTTTATCTCCACAAACAACCAATAAGCTATTGAGGTTTAAAAGAAACATTTATAGTTTATTGTCCAGTAAAAATCAATACCGCAGACAAATACAAATAGCATAATAAAACGCTTTTCAGGGGTTTCACTGGCCCAAAAAAAGTTTATCGCGGTGTGAAAACCGCCCGTAATTCAAACTTAATCATTAAGGACAATCATTTAAGGAACCTTACTACATTAATGAATAATGGCATTTACTATATTTTTATTACTCTTAGAAGTATGTTAATACATAAATAACAATAAGTACCTTCATAAGTCTTAATATTAAAAGCTTTATTTTTATATAAATAACATTTTTTCCACTTGATAAACCAGATAACCAACATAATATAATAACGTTAACAATAATGTAACAGTATGCTGCTTAAATGTTTCAGAATTATTTATTAAAACCTAGAATCACACAAATATATATCATCTGAAAGGAAAAATAAATCAAACATCAGAAAATAAAGCATCTCAATTCAAATTGATAAACAGTTTATACATTTGGTCATTTGGACATGATATACATCAACTTCTGTTTATTATCAAATTTCACAAATTCTAAAACAACAACTTTTGTTAAAAGGTTTTCTGTTAGTTGGGGTGGTTGATTTCCAGGTTCAATTAAATGAATGTTTTTTCACATCTATTTCTTTACAGAAAGACCCAGGATTATTGCCACCATCCATTCTTGTTGTCTGAAAATATAACACAAAACATATTTGTACAAACTATATACAACAAATCAACACATAAATGTCACTATCTTTATATATGTCCTAATGTTAACATATCTGAAATATAGTACATCGAGTGAAGGACCTACTTTTGATTTCAGAAATAGTTGGTATCTTAATTAAAATATATTGTTCCCAGAACATTTAAATAATGGAACTGTTAAACACAAATGCCTGTTGAAACAAGTTAACATGTGTTATTGTCATGGTATTGGTTAAAGAAATAGCGTCCCTAATAATCGTTATAATTATTGATCTTCGTGACAGTTTATCCCAGGATAACATAATTGATAGTTCAATGTCATAAAGGAGCTGTTAATCCGATAATAACCCCCATAAACTTGACTATTTTATTTGGACATTCATGGTTTGAAATCGTTTTAGAAACTGTTGATTTTGGCGATTTTTGAACTTTTGGTACGAACCAGTTCGGAACAAAACCAAAGTTTCGTACCCATTGAAAATAACGAAAAAACACATATTGTATGCACAAATTCGTCACTACAACTACATTAAACAACACATAAAATTTTATTCTTTAAAATATGACCGTATTTGTGCGTAAAATATGGAATGTTTAAAGTTGATAGGCGTAAATGGGATTCGCATTTCGAGCACCTGTTAAATTAAAATCGTTCTTTTCTTATTGCTTTCATAATATTTTTTAGTCATTTTAATACTATCAATTTTATAAAATTGTAAAGAAATAATAAAATATTTACTTACAAATCAATTGCATTCAGGATTTTATTTGACGGTTGCATAATTATTGGGAAATTAGCAGACTTTGCTGATGAAAGCGTTGAAGCGTTCATCAACTTCTTGCACAAACAATGATGGCGTAGCTGTTGGTAAATTCCAGCACATGTACACGATGAAGGAGGTTCGCGTATTAATGTGGGTAATTAAAACTGGGTTTATTATGATGATTTATAACTCATTTGAAAAATTTCTAAAACCCGGCAAGCGTTTCGTGTTTAAAAGCCACCTTTTGGCATCCGAAAAAAAAAAGATTTAATTTTTTTTTTTTTTGTTTCATCAAAAATTGGAGTCGGCGGGTCCGAAAATCATTTTATTAAAAAATTCTGGCCTAACCGGAAGATGTGAATTAAGGATTTAATCCCTTGCGCAACATTCTGGAGATAGCCATGTTGATTAGACACGTGATCTATGTTGCGTAGGACAGTGCTCCAGCTAGGATTTGAAAAGGGCAGGGGGGCTTATTATTCAAAAGGGCACTATTGTCGCGCAGTATTTTGTCAAAAGGGCACTTTCGACGCGCAGTATTTTGTCAAAAGGGCACGTACGAGCGCGCGGGTGTTTCTGAAATGCTTCCTATTGCATGTTAATTTATATGTTATAAATAATTGTATTATTCCCATTAATATTAAACCATTCAAATATAACGTCTACAATGAGGATTAAAGTAATTACAATGTAATAAGAGATTTATGAATAATTATATGTAAACAAAAAAAAATATTTTTTTTTGGGGGGGGGGGAGGGGGGTGGGGCAGGGCGGAGGTTCGGGGGGCCGGGCGGGCGCCCTTCGATTTAGGCCTAGCTGGAGCACTGGTAGGATTTGGATATAGTATATGTATCACAATTTTTTCTCAAATATTTAATATATATTTTATGCATTTTTTCCAAATATGGGATACTTAGCATTGTCCATTTAGAAAACAGTACACATGTTCATGAACTGTTTACATGTTTGAAACTTGGATTAATATGATTATTCTTCAACCATATCAGATCACATAGGTTGCTTTAATTGTATGTATATTGAAACTATTTTTGTGTTTATTCATGCCAGAAAACTATTTATGTGGCTTATATTAGATTACATGAAAAAACACAGGTTTACACAAATAAAGCCTATTGGTGTTGTAACTCCCAGTGACATGAAGGGTCAATAGCTGGGAGTTGGCTACTTGCAACTAAATCAGGATTAATTTGGCTGGTTGAAATTATGCACACTAACTTAATATTTTGTATCCCATTCAATGAATAAGTAATATACCTTGTACATTTTGAAAGGTAGATACATGTACATAATATTCAGACTGTAAACATGTGTTCTTATTTAAGTAACACAACACATTATTGTTTTTGTGCTAAAGGGTGTGTTATTACAGTGTTCGTAATTCGCACTAGTCAAATAGCCCGGGGCTAGTTGATCTTGTTTCGGGCTACTAAATTTCCCTAGGTACTAGCATGATTGGGCTAGTGATGTTTACAACTTTTGAAAATTAAAAATGCTCAAAAATATTATTTTCATCCATCGTTTGAACCATATCTAGAGTTTATTTAGCGTCGTACAGCGTTTCCTCACCTTCCCGATTATGTTGACATGACGAGAGTTTGAATGACGATTTGTTTGTGCGTTTAAAATGTGGATCTTCCCAGGCACATGGTCTATATTAAAACGCAACCTTTCCATGCGTGGAACTTTACTCTGTCAGCACCAATTACGCGCTCTTATTAAATCACGGGTTTTACATGGCATCATGTATAGTGAATGTTGCAGATGCGTACAAAGGGACTTAAAAATATTATCACGAGGCTGTAGAAAAATTGTGTGATTCAGTTCTATAAATGGACATGATGAAATATACTTGTACTGAAATTAAATTGCTACTGCATACAATTTGTAACGGGTATTGTTTTCACAAACTACTCGCCATAAGTAAGTAATTGCTCACCATTTGCATTTAACTTCTCATAAGGAACAATTGTTGTTTAAGTAATTGTTTACGGTAAAAAAGGTTTGATGATGATACCCGACACCGTCTTTCATGTACTTTTTAATTACCGATGGATATTACATACATTTTAAAACTGTGATTCCTTGTAAATCAACCTGCGAAAAACGCCAATTTCAAGACTGACGTCAATCAAAAATAATGATCGCCAGTTAACCCTGCTCTAATACGCATTCTAATTACTGATTGGACGCTGAACAGCTCAGTTTGGCAACTACAAGTTACATGAGAATTTCTCGTGGTGCATCTGTGTCAGCATACGTGGCTGTTTATTGTGACTTTATTATTCGATACTTTAATATCTCTTATCAGGCGTGATCTAGTACCTTATGTTGCTTTTATGGCGATTAAGCGCGGAGCGTGGTTAACAGAATGAATGGCCAGATTAACTGTTGTGATTTGTACGTCCTGTGTATTAGAAAAGAGATGCGGATTATCGGACGTCCAAGTGACTTCCACAATTTGTAAAACGGACGTACAACTGCCGGTATGGGGCGTAATTTATGCCCGAATGTTCATTATCAAAGTGCTGGGACATATGTAAAGATGTTGCAGACAATATTGTGTACTACCAGTATAACATATTTTAGAGAATTGGCTAGTGGACCTTTTCTTATGTCTGTCATTTTAACACTGCGAAACTATCAAAACAGAAATTAGCTGTGACAGTCATGGCACCAGACTAAAAATGAATACATGTGACAATTAACACCAAATTGTAATAATTTATGTCCATCATTTGCTTGGTCCAGACTGAGCAGTTTGGGCTAGAAAACTTTGGTTCGGGCTAGTGAAAAATTCCATCTGGTAGCCCCATATGCATCCGGCTAGTGGTTTCAAAAGTGAAATTCGCACACTGTTATTACATTTTTAAAAGGTGTTATAAATCACTTATTTGTGAATTAAAAAAAATAAATATTTAAAGTGTTACATTAATTAAAGGTCCTGATTTTGGTTCAGAAACTATTTATAGAACAAACACATGCACATTGTAACAACCCAAGCTATTAATCAGAAATGTCGGAGAGGTTAGAACAATTGTACATGATACAGATTACTTTGAGTTGCTTCTGGATTCTAGCCAGTAATTATAAAAATATCCCCAATTTGCATACAGTTTTGTTTTGGTTAATAGAATCGGCCAACTTTTTTCGGAAATGGTGATAAAATGGGCTTTTTTTTAAATTGTTAGGATTTGTATTACAAGTCCTAGATATTACCATACATACCAGACTGTTGTATCCTCATTCAAATACTGTAAAATTCATGTATACATATTTATGACTTTTATATAATAAATAGTTTAGATTAAAAAAATATGGACACATAGTCGATGATACCCTATTTACACAGGCCAGTTTAAACAGATGCGTATTAAAAGTTACATAAGACACACAGTTGACTTAAAAACAACAACAGTAAGAATGATAGAAAGCCAATTTGCAACAGCACTCCTGAAGTACGGTCCTTGAATTATCCACAGTTGGCCAAATGAATGTTGTGTGCTCTCTGATAAGTGGTTTCCGTTTAATAAATTAAGATTGATGAAACTTAAGTTGTTTCTTTAGAAGTAAGCTTGAATGGAAGCTTAGCTCAGGAAGTCAGCATTGAATTTGGAGCATGTCAGGTCAAAGTTAAAGTCCCTGTTACTTAAAAAAGAACAATGGTTACTGCTCTGGAACTTGAGTTAGCAATGCAATATTTCATTCAATTGTTTTGTGCAGATAATTTTGGAGACCTAGTATGGGATGGCATTTAGTTTGGAGTAATACACATGTACATGGTAAAGTACAGTAGCATACATGCAGACCTAGTATGGGATTGCATTTAGTTATAAGTAATACATGGTAAAGTACACAGTAGCATACATGCAGACCTAGTATGGGATTGCATTTAGTTATAAGTAATACATGGTAAAGTACACAGTAGCATACATGCAGACCTAGTATGGGATTGCATTTAGTTATAAGTAATACATGGTAAAGTACACAGTAGCATACATGCAGACCTAGTATGGGATTACACTTGAGACCTACATGGTAAAATACAGTAGCATACATGCTTACTGGTACCTAGCTTGGGCATGTACTTGAGGCCTTCATGGTAAAATATGGTAGCATACATGCAGACCTAGCTTGTTATTGCACTTGAGGCATATATGGTAAAATATGGTAGCATACATGCAGACCTCGCTTGTTATTGCACATGTCATGTAACAGCTTATAACATATCGTTTATTATTATGAGTTTATTCTTATGAAAGGATAATGGGTATATTTCAGTAATATGTATATGAAAAGTTAAGATGAAGTTTGTGTGTAATGTAACAGTTTATAACATATCGTTTATCGTTTATTCTTATGAATTTATTCTTATGATGGAAATTAATAAGGATAACATGTATATTTCAATAATGTATATATGCAATGTTAAGATAAGGTTTGGACATTTAATAATACATCTTGGCAGGTATTTGCAAAACTAAGACCTGATTAAGATTAACACTCAGGGTGGGGTATAATTGGAATCAATAAAATGGAAAGTCAGACCTGATTTAAAATTAAATCCAAATAAGAACATAATGAGTCCAGAGTTAGCATATAGATACGAGATTATAAGTAACACGCATGGTCAACAAACAGCACAGATGAAAAGGTCACCTATTGTCTGGGGTACAAAAGTTATAGTACTGACGAACGTAACGGAATTACTCTATACCAATAAAAATTGATTAGTACCAATATACATTGATTAAATTTTAGTATATCCGCCAAGCAAGTAAATACATGAAAAAGTGTTCCTTCTAGAATATTCTGACGAATCAACCAATGAATATTAACCATACTAGCTGAGGACCAATCAAAATCTTAAAAGAAAATATATGCAAATTAATTTAGGGACAAAATGGGGATGTTTGGAAGGAGAGTGGCACTCTGCGGTTAGATTTGAAAAGAACTTGGAGAGTTGTCACGTTTTCTTGACGTGGCGGCCATGTTGGCTGCCGCGCTGTAAACTTGTATTTCCTGTACATTAGCAAGCGTTGTGTTAAAAGAAATATTCGACAGAAATAAATCTGGATGAAATCAGAAATGAACTTTAGTTGTTACTGTGTGTTATCAACGAACAACGTGTAATTACGTGACACACATGAGGCCTACATGGTAAAGTAAGGTAGCATACATGCAGACCTTGCTTAGGATCAGGGTTGGCACCAATCGACCGCCCCCGGTTTTAACCGGCGGTTTTTACCGGTTAAAACCGCCCCGGTCAATACTCCCGAAGTGGTCATTACTTGTCAATACTGGTCGATTGAACTTTACCCCCAATTTTGATTAATATTCCATGCCTAATTAAACAATATTGATAATATAAATTAAACAGACATGTTGCCAATAATGTCTTAAGCTATTAATACCCACTATTTTATACCTGTTCATGCAATTTGTAGGCCAATCTCTCAAAAATTTTCAAATTAGTCAAAGTTGGTTAATTGGATTTTTTTTGGTTGATTGAACTTTTTTTCAATTCTAATGAATTATTAATGCTCAGATAATTCTGTGCTTGATTTAACAAGAACCTGTCAATTACTGGGTATATGAGTTATTCCTCATGCCCTACTGTCCCCACAGTCTTCTCACAGTCTTCTCACCTATACAGGTTGGGGCATCCAAAACTGATAAAAGGGCCTTAAATGGCACCTTTTTGACATGACCCTGACTTGTCATGTATTCTTGCATAGATTTCTTTAAATGCTTTTTAAACGAAATATTAAAAAAATCTTTCATTTTCCATTGATATAAAAATAAAAAACATAATAAGAAATATTTATTAAAAGAAAAAATAGTTGTAAAGAAGAGTCTAGAGTAAACCCACAATTGGAAAACATTTTTTGTTGTCAAAATCAAGAACCTTGATTGCTTATTCATTTGAATACCAATTAAACTTTAAAATATAAAGGAAAAAACCCCTCTTAATACAGAAAGGAGACAAGTGAGAAGTACGGTAACTATTTAATTAATTGCAAGTAATCTAGCTCCTTTTGTGTGAGTGATATGAAATAGCCTAAGGGCAGTTTGCTTCATTGCCAATATCTGAGACATAACACTGCATGCATTTTATTACCAATTAAGGCTTAGGGGCCAAATTTATGACCTTAGAAAACACAAGAGTTCTGTTTGTCCATCTGCTTATCAAATAGATATATCAATAGATAAGTGGAATACTACGGTAACTACAATAGTAATAATACTTTAGTAACAGATGTGATACACTGAGATAAAGATATTGCCTTATATGGTCCTTATGTATTTGAGGCCGTTTTCATAAATAATAAAGAAGTAATTTTTACAGCTTAAATATTTTTTTTACAATAATAACTTAAAAAAAGTTAATCAATTACAGAATAATTATTGATTTAATATAAAATAGCTCCTGTGTGATGTTTAAATGCTACGATTTTTAATCGACCAGTATTGACCAGTAATGACCAGTATTGACCAGTTTTAACCGGATATTGACCACCGGCCCGGTCAATACTCAATTGACCGGTCAATATGCCACCCTGCTTAGGATTGCACTTGAGGCCTACATGGTAAAATAGGGTAGCATGCATGCAGACCTATCTTGTTATTGCACTTGAGGCCTACATGGTAAAGTATGGTAGCATATAGGGCTGCAACAATATACCGGTATATCGGTATATATCGCAATACGCAATCCGCATATTGTATTGCGATATGATTTTCATCATACCGGTACGAAAATTTTACAAAAATTCATTCACATTTCGTCCAGAAAAGCCATCCGAAATAATGATAAAAAGGTAAACAAAACAAAGCAGTGTAAATTATTTTTTACGTAAAAAAAGCATTCTAAAAAGTGTTTTATACGGAGTAGCATTGTTACATGGGAGCATTCATTCGATGCTTTTGAACAGATTATCGTGGAATTAATTGCGCACAGCTGTAAATGTTTCGTTCGATTCTGATTTGAGCATTATTTGTAATCCGAATTTCGGAAACACGCTTCCAAATTTGAATGCTTACGCGACAATAAAAAATTATAGCGTCAAATAAAAAGTGCTTTATCCTTTGTCTCAATAAAAAGCGCGCGAAAATTATACAGACATGTAGAACGTCGCATGGAAAGTATGGGTGTATTTTGTGTTGTATAAAAACGGGAACATCACGTCAGCTGAATTACGCGTGTTCAGCGGGAAAAACGCCCCGGTTGGACGTTATTTCATCACATCTTTAAATAGTAACAATTGCAAAAATGTATTTGATACTTAAGAAAATTTGCAAATGTTTGTGTTTCTTATTATTCTTGAGCACATTTATAGTAAATATTTACCAGAATTTGCTTAAAAATTGGAATTTATGGGATTATTGGGTAATTGGCAAGTTATAATTTTGGTACAAGTTAGCAATATATTGCGATATATTGCAATACGGGTTTTTGAACTGACAATATATTGCAATACGGTTTTTGGCGTATTGTTGCAGCACTAGTAGCATACATGCAGACCTAGCTTGTTATTGCACTTGAGGCCTACATGGTAAAGTATGGTAGCATACATGCAGACCTAGCTTGTTCTTGCAGTTGAGGCCTACATGGTAAAGTATGGTAGCATACATGCAGACCTAGCTTGTTCTTGCAGTTGAGGCCTACATGGTAAAGTAAGGTAGCATACATGCAGACCTAGCTTGTTATTGCACTTGAGGCCCACATGGTAAAATATGGTAGCATACATGCAGACCTAGCTTGGGCAAGCACTTATGGCCTACGTGGTAAAGTATGGTAGCAAACATGCAGACCTAGCTTTTTATTGCACTTGAGGCCTACATGGTAAAGTAAGGTAGCATACATGCAGACCTAGCTTGTTATTGCACTTTAGGCCTGCATGGTAAAGTAAGGTAGCATACATGCAGACCTAGCTTGTTATTGCACTTGAAGCCTACATGGTAAAGTACACTAGCATAATGCAGACCTAGCTTGTTATTGCACTTGAGGCCTTCATGGTAAAGTACAGTAGCATACACGCAGACCTAGCTTGTTATTATTATCCCCACAAACGAAGTTTAGAGGGGTATATAGGAGTGAACTTGTCTGTCGGTCGGTCTGTCTGTTGGTCCGTATTAAGTGTCCGCTCTCTAATTCAAGTAGTTTTCATCCGATCTTCACCAAACTTGGTCAGAAGTTGTATCTACATGATGTCTAGGCCAAGTTCGAACATGGGCCTTGCCGGGTCAAAAACTAGGTCACGGGGTCACTTAGTGCGTTTTAAACATTCAGCCTGTTGTCCGCTCTCTAATTCAAGTAGTTTTCATCCGATCTTCACCAAACTTGGTCAGAAGTTGTATCTAGATGATCTTAAGGCCAAGTTTGAACATGGGCCTTGCGGGGTCAAAAACTAGGTCACGGGGTCACTTCGTGCGTTTTTTAACATTCAGCATGGTGTCCTCTCTCTTATTCAAGTAGTTTTCATCCGTTCTTCACCAAACTTGGTCAGAAGTTTTATCTAGATGATCTGAAGGCCAAGTTCGATCATGAGCCATGCCAGATCAAAAACTAGGTCACAAGGTTACTTAGTACGTTTTACACATTGAGCATGGTGTCCGCTCTCTATTTCAAGTAGTTTAATTCCGATCTTCACCACACTTGGTCAGAAGTTGTAAATAGATGATGTGTAGGTCAAGTTCGAACATGGGCCATGCCGGGTCAAAAACTATGTCACGGGGTCACTTAGTGTGTTTTAAACCTCACCATGTTGTCCGCTCTCTTATTCAAGTAGTTTTTATCCAATCTTAACCAAATTGGTCAGAAGTTGTATCTTTGATAATGTCTAGGGCAAGTTTGAATATGGGTCATGCCGGGTCAAAAACAAGGTCACGGGGTCACTTAGTGCGTTTTAAACATCACAATGTTGTCCGATCTCTAATTCAAGTAGTTTTCATCCAATCTTCACCAAACTTGGTCAGAAGTTGTATCTAGATGATGTCTAGGTCAAGTTTGAATATGGGTCATGCCGGGTCAAAAACTAGGTCACGGGATATCTTAGTGCGTTTTAAACCTCACCATGTTGTCCGCTCTCTAATTCAAGTAGTTTTCATCCAATCCTCACCAAACTTGGTCACAAGTTTTATCTAAATTATCTCTAGGACAAGTTTGAACATGGGCCATTCCGGGCCTAAAACTAGGTCACGGGGTCAGTTAGTGTGTTTTTTAACATTCAGCATGGTGTCGGCTCTCTAATTCAAGTAGTTTACATCCGATCTTCACCAAACTTGGTCAGAAGTTTTTTGGAGATGATCTTAAGGCCAAGTTAGAACATGGGCCTTTCTGGGTCAAAAACTAGGTCAAGGGGTCACTTAGTGCATTTTAAAAATTGAGAATGGTGTTCACTGTTTTTTGTGAAGACGACTTGCAAAATATTATGTTTCAATGCGGCATGTGGGGGCATTCGTCACGTCTGTGACAAAGCTCTAGTTGCACTTGATGCCTACATGGTAAAGTATGGTAGCATACATGCAGACCTAGCTTGGGATTGCACTTGATGCCTACATGGTAAAGTACACTAGCATAATGCAGACCTAGCTTGTTATTGCACTTGAGGCCTTCATGGTAAAGTAAGGTAGCATACATGCAGACCTAGCTTGGGATTGCACTTGAGGCCCATCTGGCTAAGTCACTGAAACTAAAAATAGAAAAACTGTTTTTTGGCAATAACCTTTTTTTTTGTTTCAAGATGGTGGTAATATTTTAAAATGTTTTGTGTATGTGCATGTATCATACATTCCTACCTAGTATAATTATTGCAATCTTTTTGGAGATTTTGAAGTCATTATCAGCTTTATATTAAATAGAAAAACGATTTTCTTGTTATAACTTTAGTGTTAAATTTGCAAAAGACTTTGTTGCTAACAACATGCAGACCTAGCTGAAGGTCAAAGGCACTATTACTGACATGTAAAATAGAAAAAACTATTTCTGCTTTAAAACTTGTGTTTTGATTGCAATTATTTTAATCAAAGTAGATGAATATGTTAAATGTTAAAGACTTGGTTTATGTTTTGCCATGTTTATTGTTAATCCAGTATGTTATGTGCCACAATTTCTACAACACATTCAAACATCATTTACAGTTTGTAAACCCTAAGCAACAATTAAGTACTGTTTAAAAAAGACACTATATCTGTTGGTATTGTCCTTTAACACTAAGAGTAAAATCAGTGGACTGACAGAAAGAAGGAAGTAAGTGTAAATAGCAACTTCAAACAAATATATCTTAACTTGCCAATGGCACTTTTTCAATACACACACATATCAATTTTAACTTTTACTGACAGCATGTCATAAATATGGTAATATTTAACAAATTTACAGAGAGCAAACAATTAAATAAATATGCTTAAGAGATTGTTATTAATTATTTATGATTACTGTACTTTTAATTTTGTTACAATAAAATTATATTATCATTCTTGGTCTAGTGTCATTTAAACTTTATAAGTCACTTAATCTAACAGTTGTTGACTGTTGGATCTTCTTGTTAACCTAAGTTAAGTTAACAACCATTAAACTGGATGTTTAATATCAAGTAAGTGTTATACTAAACTAATTACCAAATTTGTTAAAGGCTACTTGTTCTGGATATTCGTTCTTTATACATCTAAAGTTCACAGAACTAAAAAAAAACTGTTTTAATGTCAAGTATTTAATTTATTATTAATACATGTATTTTAATATATGAATAACTTACCAACATCGAAACCAACATACTCAATGACCTCATGTTCATTTCTTAAAATAAAAAAATAAGGCAAAACTGGTTTATCCATGATTAATAAGAATGGAATAGAATATATTTGGGTAATTTGAAGTATCAGAATGATGTTACATTATTTCATTTAAATGACCTGTTCCTGGTACTTTTTCGATTCTACCAAATAAATAATAAATATGATCATCCTCAATACCACTGTGTCTTTAGTATTTAATATGCCAGTCAAGTTAATCGATATTTATATGTCATACTCAACCCCAGTAAAATGTTGCTCATATATTACAAATTCAATAAATTATTAATAACTTGTGAAATGTATTATTATCTAGACAAACATAGTTCACTTAGCGAGAATTTAATGCAAATTTAATGTACCTTATCAGAGCTCCAGATAATTTTTTCACTCATGAAATTTTTAATTGATGAGTAAAAATCAAAATCCGATAATTTTATATTAAAAGGATCAGAATTAATAATAAACTGTACATGTAATGTTAACGCTCTATAACAAGCAGTCTTTTACACAAGAAAGCAACAGGGCTCGAATTTAACTTTTCTTTCTACTGGCAAAACATTGCGAGCAGCTTAAATACCAGCTCGCAAAAATAAAAAACGTTCTTGCAAATTTTTCTGGAAACATAAATAAAAGCATGTTTGGACATTAGTTTAGTACTATTAAAACTTAATAAAATATGACATCAACCACAAGCTTTGGTGTTATATATGAAGTTCTTTTTCTCACTTTTTCACTGTTTTCGTGGAAGAATTTAATTTCCGTTTTTATTCTCTCAACACAACGGTTAACTTTGCTTTATATTTCGTATTGTTATTTCAATCTGTTGGCAAAAAGAAACTAGTTATTTTTCGCTTCGACGACATGACTGTTCGGTTTTTTGTCTTTTATAGTGAACATGTGTGGATAATCAACTGTTTCATTATCTTTGTACCAATACCATCCGCATATATGTAATATAAGTATACCAGTCTACATACAAGGTGCGAGCTTCCGCATATGGGTATTCGGATGTTCTATTAATTGAACTGCGATTTAGCATTGAGCGCACTTAGCAATATGACTCTTTTTTTTCACTATTTCTTCACAAAAAAATTCTAGTGGCTTCAAACTTAACTCGCAATCTGTATTTTTCACTCGCATTTTGCGAGTGTGCGAGTGTTAATTTCGAGCCCTGAAGCAATCACTTTTGTTTTATTTAACAGTTTTTCTGATTTATTTTGCCCTTGGCTTATAAGCAGCCATTTATCTCTTTTTCCGTCTTGATTTGGCAAGCCACTGTTTAGCACACACTGTACAGCCACAATCAAAATCTTCTAAGCGTGGCCCACAAATCTTGTTTATTATATGTGTATTTTTGGCGCCATTTAAAAAGTGCTTGAAGGTAAAAGTTTTTTCCAGAGTGCCACGCAAGAGATGAACTGATATGCTTGAAGTTGGGCGATTCGGGTTTTATCGAATGTGATGTCAAATGTTTTCACCATAAGCGTATATCGATTCTCAACAATGCAGGGGGAGCCCGTTGTGTCAACATCAGCTTTTATTGTGGGCCAACATGAAATGATACTGTTTTGACTGAGGAGTTAATTAGGTCGGAAACCACATTCTATACATAGATGGTGATGTCACTACGTTTTTACCAGTGTGGACACAATGACGGAAACCAGTCATGTTTACATGAATTTATATGCATGTATAAGCGGCTAAACACATTGAAATTGCACACGATGCGTAATCCAAATTTAGTTAGGAGTTTTTTCACTCAACAAAATTTTAAGTGATGTGTATTTTCTTTTTTGTCTTGCGTATTTTACGCAAATACGCATCTTATCTGGCCCTCTGTAACTGATACATGTATAGAGTTGTTAAGCAGATGTACAACAGTTTCTAACTCAAACCTCCACTTCAAATGTCTGTACGTTCAGGGAATTAAGAAAAATCAATTTGAACAAATGCTTGTGGAGATTGTTTGCCTATTGTTTGCCTATATTCATCAACCCCTTGAAAGACTTATGAGTGTAGGAAAAACACTTCTGAATTTGAATATGTACAGACTGCATATGTTGTTTTTGTCAGTCACAAAATCTCCGGAATGAAAAAAATGTAATAAGCGGTGCCCGTGGATAATGCCAAGATGTACTTAATATTAATGGAATCACTGGATATTTTATTCAAAGTATATTTTTTATACCCCCACAAAACAAAGTTTAGGGGGGTATATAGGAGTGAACTTGTCTGTCTGTCGGTCTGCCGGTTGGTTCGTATTGAGTGTCTGCTCTCTAGTTCAAGTTCTTTTCATCCGATCTTCACCAAGCTTGGTCAGATGTTGTATCTAGGTGATGTCTAGGTCGAGTTCAAAGATGGGTCATGCTGGGTCAAAAACGAGGTCACAGGGTCACTTTGTGCATTTTAAACGTTGAGCATGGTATCCGCTCTCTAATTCAAGAAGTTTTCGTCTGAGCTTCACCAAACTTCGTCATAAGTTGTATATAGATAATGTTTAGGCCAAGTTTTAACGTGGGTCATGGCAGGTCAAAAACTAAGTCACAGGGTCACTAAGTACATTTTACACATTCAGCATGGTGTCTGCTCTCTAATTCAAGTAGTTTTCATCAGATCTTCACCACACTTGTTCAGAAGTTGTATCTAGATGATGTGTAGGTCAAGTTCAAACATGGGCCATGCCGGGTCGAAAACTAGGTCACGGGGTCACTTAGTGCGTTTTATACATTGAGCATGGTGTACGCTGTTTTTTGGGAAGACAACATGCAAAATATTCTGTGTCAATGCGGCATTTGGGGGTATTCGTCACGTCTGTGACAAAGCTCTAGTTATTCTTATTCTATCATCTAAGAATTGTTTGGTGAATACAGCGCTGGGTACTTTATTCCAAGTCCACCCTAACTGTTGCATTTGTTTCTGTAAAAAAAATATGGTCATAATTGTCGTAAAATGTGTTACTTTGCTCTTACATTGTGCCTTGTATAAGGTCTTTTAAGTGTTAGCTTTTTCAAGACATTTAAGGGACTGTTCATAGTTTTGAAATGATAATTTTCACATATTCAAGAACGTATGTATAATATGCAAACAAGAGAAATAACTCTCCTGAATAAAAAATATGTTTTAAAAGATCTGGGTTTTTTAAAATTGATAATCAAATTTAAATCAGAAAAAATCAAAGCTTTTTGAACGTGTTTCATCGAAAAAAACAACGTTCAATACAGAGAAAGCGTTTAAATTACCATTCCAATTGAGATCCAGCTTAGTCTAGTAGTTGGCATTTGCTTCTTTTGAAGCCCTGGGTTTGAAATCCAGGACTGGCGACAGGTGTATATTTAATCTTGATCTTTGTTTTCTTGTTTCCATTATTTATCAAACTGTTTCAAATATTATAGTTTTTTTAGTTAATTAATTTAATGACATGTATAAAAAATAAGGTCAGAGTTTTATATTCAGGGTCTGAAGGTATTATAATTATCTGAGGGGGTAATCACGTGACAAGTCGAGTAAAGGTGAGATATTCGAAATAAATTGAATGACTTTCTTGCTGATATGGCAGGAAAGTGAGAGGCATTTACAAAATTTTATCAAAGAAATTAAGGGTATAAAATGGCGAAAAAACCCTGTATTGGCATGGGCGTTGTCATCTTGTTTGTCATGTGATTACCCTCCCTGAATACCCTCAGATTGAGATGTAAAGGTTGGGCTTGGGGATGGGGTCAAATAATTATGCCCCCACAAATGAAGTTTATGGGTGTTTATAGGAGTGAGCTTGTCTGTCGGTCGATCTGTCGTTCTGTCTGTAGGTCAGTCGGTCCGTATTAGGTGTCCGCTCTCTAATTCAAGTTGTTTTCATCCGATCTTCACCAAACTTGGTCAGATGTTGTATCTAGATGATGTCTAGGTCAAGTTCGAATATGGGTCATGCCAGGTCAAAAACTAGGTCATGGGGTCACTTAGTGCGTTTTAAACTTTTAGCATGGTGTCCGCTCTCTAATTCAAGTTGTTTTCATCCGATCTTCACCAAACTTGGTCAAATGTTGTATCTAGATGATGTCTAGCTCAAGTTCGAGTATGGGTCATGTCGGTTTAAAAACAAGGTCACAGGGTCACTTAGTGTGTTTTAAAAATTGAACATGGTGTCCGCTCTCTGATGCAAGTAGTTTTCATCCGAGCTTCACCAAACTTGGTCAGAAGTTGTATCTAGATAATGTCTAGGCCAAGTTCGAATATGGGTCATACCTGGCCAAAAACTAGGTACGGGGTCAATAAGTGCGTTTAAAATATTCAGCATGATGTCCGCTCTCTAATTTAAGAAGTTTTCATCTGATTTTCACCAAACATGGTCAGAAGTTTTATCTAGATGATCTTAAGGCCAAGTTCGAACATGGACCATGCCAGATCAAAAACTAGGTCACGGGGTCACTTAGTATGTTTTACACATTCAGCATGCCGTGTCTGCTCTCTAATTCAAGTAGTTTTCATCCCACCTTCACCACAATTGGTCAGAAGTTGTATCTAGATGATGTGTAGGTCAAGTTTGACCATGGGCCATGCCAGGTAAAAAACTTGGTAACGGGGCCACTTAGTGTGCTTTAAACTTTGAGCATGGTGTTCGCTGTTTTTTGTGAAGACAGCATGCAAAATATTCTGTGTCAATGAGGCATGTGTGGGTATTCGTCACGTCTGTGAAAAAGCTCTAGTTTTCTTCGATTAGATTTTTCATCTTATTTTTTGAGATATTATTGAATTTTGAAAATCAGCACTTTTTGGAAAATTTCATTGGTTTTAGAGTTGTTTCAGCTGTATTTACACTTTATTTAAACTGTTCTTTTTCAGTTTATCATGGCAAGATTGAAACAACAGAGATGATGGATTGGTTTTGGTCTTACAGATCTTTAATGATGTAGTGGTAAAGTGGATATAGACTTACAGAAAGGATCTGGACAGAGGACCTTGAAAAAACAGTAAGAAAAGAGACAATTTAATGGATTGCAGGCACAAAATATTCAGAAAATTATGATTTGTTAAAAGTATCTTACAAAGAGCCGCATTTTGTGATAGAAACCAGTTGTTTTTTGTTCGTTCAAAATCGTTGCAGGTATTTTGCCTTATTCTCAATGAAAAAAAGTTTATATTTTTAGCTCACCTGATTGCTCAGGTGAGCTTTTCTGACCGGTCTTTGTCCGTCGTATGTCCGTCCGTCTGTAAATATTTGCTCGTAAACACGCTAGAGGCCACATTTCATGTTGGATCTTCATGAAACTTGGTCAAAAGCTTTGCCCCAATAAAATCTCGGCCGAGTTCCAAACTCAGGGTTGTGCCGGGTCAAAAACTGGGTCACAAGGTCAAAAAAAGAAAAACCTTGTAAACACTGTTGAAGTCACATTTCATGCCCAATCTTCATGTAACTTTGTCAAAATGTTTGCCTTAATGATATGGTGGTCGAGTTCAAAAGAGGTTCTGGTCCCTTGAAAAACATGGCCGCCAGTGGGTGGGGCAGTTTTCCTTATTTGGCTTTAGAGAAACCTTGTAAACACTCTAGAAGTAACAATTTTTGCCCAATCATCATGAAAGTTGGTCAAAACATTGGTTTTATTGATATCTCATGAAAGTTGGTCAAAACATTGGTTTTATTGATATCTCGGACAAGTTCGAAAATGGTCCAGATCGGTGAGAAAACATGGCCGCCAATGGGCGGGGCATTTTTCTCTATATGTATTTAGTGAAAACATGTGAACACTCCAGAAGTCACATTTTTGGCCCAATTTTCATAAAATTTTGTCAGAACATTTGTTTCTTTGATATGAGAGTTGAGTTCCAAAATGGTTCCGGTCCGTTGAATAACATGGCTGCCAAGGGGGGAGGGGGGGGGGGGGGCAGTTTTTCTTATTTGGCTATAGAGAAACCTTGTTAACACTCTTGAAGTCACAATTTTTGCCCAATCATCATGAAAGTTGGTCAAAACATTGGTTTTATTGATATCTCGGATGAGTTCAAAAACGGTCCAGATCGGTGGAAAAACATGGCTGCCAGTGGACGGGGCATTTTTCTCTATATGTATAAAGTGAAACATGTGAACACTCTAGAAGTCACATTTTTGGTCCAATTTTCATTTAATTTGGTCAGAACATTTGTTTACTTGATATGAGAGTTGAGTTCGAAAATGGTTCGGTCAGTTAAAAAACATGGCTGCCGGGGGGTGGGGGGGGGGGGGCAGTTTTCCTTATTTGGCTATAGAGTAACCTTGTAAACAGTCTAGAAGTCACAATTTTTGCCCAATCATCATGAAAGATGGTCAAAACATTGGTTTTATTGATATCTCGGGCGAGTTGAAAAACGGTCCAGATCAGTGAAAAAACATGGCCGCCAGTGGGCGGGGCATTTTTCTCTATATGTATATAGCAAAAACATGTGAAAACTCTAGAAGTCACATTTTTGGCCCAATTTGCATGAAATTTGGTCAGAACATTTGTTTCCTTGATATGAGAGTTGAGTTCCAAAATGGTTCGGGTCAGTTGAATAACATGGCTGCCGGGGGGGGGGGGGGCAGTTTTCCTTATTTGGCTTTATAGAAACCTTGTAAACTCTCTAGAAGTCACAATTTTTGCCCAATCATCATGAAAATTGGTCAAAACATTGGTTTTATTGATATCTCGGATGAGTTCGAAAATGGTCCAGTTCGGTGAAAAAACATGGCCGCCAGTGGGCGGGGCATTTTTCTCTATATGTATATAGTGAAACATGTGAACACTCTAGAAGTCACATTTTTGGCCCAATTTTCATGAAATTTGGTCAGAACATTTGTTTCCTTGATATGAGAGTTGAGTTCGAAAATGGTTCCGGTCAGTTGAATAACATGGCTGCCGGGGTGGGGGGGGGGGCAGTTTTATTATATTTATATTGTTAAAAAAGCTTTTAAACACTCTACAAATCACATTTTCGCCCAATCATCATGAAACTTGGTACTAAGATTGGTTTTATATATATCACATAATTAATGCCATAATTATTGCCCTTAGATTGTCCAAATTTTCATTATATTATGCAAAATCCTTGTAAACATTCTAGAGGTCACAATTTTGTTTCAGATTTTATGAATTTTGGTCATAATATTTATTTTTGTAAGCAAAGTTTGATGTTTGGTAAGGGGGGGTCAACTCAAAATATAGGTCACCAGGTCTAATCTTACAAAAACAAAAACACTCCATATGCCAGAGTTTTGGTTCAATAATGATGAAACTTGACCAGGATGTTTGTCTGGACAATATCTAGGTCAGGTTTGACGTTTGGTAAAGATTGAATGAACCGACTCCTCTCAGGTGAGCGAACTAGGGCCATCTTGGCCCTCTTGTTCTTACATCACATTGTATTCTTTCTGCACAAATTATTCTTACTTCATAATGTCACAGTATTCTTACTTCACACATGTTAATCTAACCTTTTCATAGTATTCTTACTTCATACAGTATTCTTACATCACAGTTATGGTATTCTTACTTTGCATAGTATTCATACAATACATAGTATTTTTACTTCACATAGCATTATTACATTAATACAGTTTTTGCAGAGTCCTCATTCTTAATATATATATAACAAGCTACTTTATATTACAGCTGTTTCAGATTTTAAAGCCTAAACCCAACCAGACCAACAAGGATTACAACTCAACCTTGAAAGGGAAAATTGAAAAAAAGATTTTAAAAATGCGCCGAAAGCATTTGGTATTTATCGTGATCGTTCTATTCCTGTCATGGAATATGCTGATGTACATGACTGTTGTGAACAAAGGGCCAAGTACTCTGGTGAGAAACATGGTCTAAATCTCTTTTTCTTATTTCTTTTTTCACACATTTTAGAAATTTGACCTTTTTTAAGACATTAGGAATTATAGCGTTAATTAACCGTAAATTGGGAAAAAGTATTATTGTGTGATTAATTATACACATTTGAATAATTATTGATACAACATTAAAAACAAAATTTAAAAAGGACATCAAGAACAAAAAAATATCAGTGAAATGTTTATAACAACATCAAAAGAAACTAGAAATGGCGCAGCAGAGGCCGACGCGTATCTCCACGCCGCATGTTTGACCCAGGTGCACCCCAGGGTTGGTAATGGGGCCATGCATAGTTGAGATTGACCGTATTGTCATAAGAGAAGTTCAGTATCAATTAGAAGTGAATTGGTGTAGAAATGAAGAAATTATAGTAAAAGGCAATTTTGGATGGGCGGGGTGCCCCAGGGTTGGTAATGGGGCCATGCATAGCTGAGATTGACCGTAGTGTCATAAGAAAGATTCAGTATCAATTTGAAGTGAATCGGTGTAGAAATGAAGAAATAATAGTAAAAGGCAATTTTGGGTGGGCGTGGCCTATGTGGGCGGGGCACCCCAGGGTTGATAATGGGGCCATGCATAGTTGAGATTGACTGTATTGTCATAAAAGAGGTTCAGTATCAATTTGAAGTGAATCGGTGTAGAGATGAAGAAATTATAGTAAAAGGCAATTTTGGGTGGGCATGGCCTATGTGGGCAGGACGCCCCAGGGTTGGTAATGGGGCCATGCATAGTTGAGATTAACCGTATTGTCATAAGAGAGGTTCAGTATCAATTTGAAGTGAATCGGTGTAGAAATGAAGAAATTATAGTAATAGGCAATTTTGGATGGGCGTGGACTATGTGGGCGGGGTGCCCCAGGGTTGGTAATGGGGCCATGCATAGCTGAGATTGACCGTATTGTCATAAGAAAGATTCAGTATCAATTTGAAGTGAATCGGTGTAGAAATGAAGAAATTATAGTTAAACTGCAATTTGGGTGGGTGTGGCCTATATGGGCGGGGTGCCCCAGGGTTGGTAATGGGGCCATGCATAGTTGAGATTGACCGTATTGTCATAAGAGAGGTTCGGTATCAATTTGAAGACAATTGGTGTAGAAATGAAGAAATTATAGTAAAATAACCTAAAAAAATGAGTGAAAATCTCTGACCCGCCCCAACCCCCATTTTTGACCCAGGGGTCAGATCAAAATTCCAAATAGTGCAGGGTGGCACATATGCTCATAGCTACCATGTGTGTAAGTTTCAAGGTTCTAGTGCGTAAAGTGTAGGAGGAGATAGTGGCCAGGACGGACAGACAGACAGACAGACGGACAACTGGACGGACGGCGGAGATAACCACAATATCCCCACGCTTTTCAAAAAGTGTGGTGATAATTATTATGCCCCCCTTCGAGGAAGAGGGGGTATATTGCTTTGCTCATGTCGGTCGGTCGGTATGTCAGTCCGTCCACCAGGTGGTTTCCGGATGATAACTCAAGAACGCTTGGGGCTGGATCATGAAACTTCATAGGTACATTGATCATGACTCGCAGATGACCCCTATTGATTTTGAGGTCACTAGGTCAAAGGTCAAGGTCACGGTGACCCGAAATAGTAAAATGGTTTCCGGATGATAACTCAAGAACGCATACACCTAGGATCATGAAACTTCATGGGTAGATTGATCATGACTTGCAGATGACCCCTATTGATTTTGAGGTCACTAGGTCAAAGGTCAAGGTCACGGTGACCCGAAATAGTAAAATAGTTTCCGGATGATAACTCAAGAAAGCATACGCCTATGATCATGAAACTTCATGGGTAGATTGATCATGACTCGCAGATGACCCCTATTGATTTTGAGGTCACTAGGTCAAAGGTCAAGGTCACGGTGAACCGAAATAGTAAAATGGTTTTCGGATGATAACTCAAGAACGCATACGCCTAGGATCATGAAACTTCCTAGGTAGATTGATCATGACTTGCAGATGACCCCTATTGATTTTGAGGTCACAAGGTCAAAGGTCAAGGTCACGGTGACCCAAAATAGTAAAATGATTTTCGGATGATAACTCAAGAAGGCTTTTGCCTAGGATCATGACACTTCATAGGTACATTGATTGTGACTCGCAGATGACCCCTATTGATTTTCAGGTCACTAGGTCAAAGGTCAAGGTCACAGTGACAAAAATCGTATTCACACAATGGCTGCCACTACAACGGACAGCCCATATGGGGGGCATGCATGTTTTACAAACAGCCCTTGTTTCTACACTGGACACATCTTATTTCCCCAATATTTAAAAGTCAAACCATTAAATCAGAATTATGGACCTGGGTTTGGGGAAAAAAACGGCTTTGCTTAATTCTGCAAATTGAAAATCACCCATTAGCATCTTTAAAGCCAGTAAAAGAAACAACACTTTTTATGCCCAATTTGGAAGAAGGCAGCATATAGCGGTTGTAGTGTCTGTCTGTATATCTGTGCAAAATTTTCTGTATCAGCGATAACTTTGCCATAAACATAACATGTATTGATGGAATTTTAGGTCACCAGGTCAAATATTAGAAAAAACATTGTTACCACTGTAAAGGCCACAGTTATGACTTGCCGCAAATGTCAAAGGGTTAGAATGTTGACAATTTCCAGGTGGCGTATGAATCTGGGTGAAGTGGGGTGAAAAACTAGGTCACTTGGTTAAGTGTTGAATGTTTGTGTACCTAGGACTCAGGTGATCACTACAGGGCCATCATGGCACTCTTGCTCAGTTAATAGTATTGAAATATGTGGCATAAAAAGAGGTTACTTAAAGTTTGCAAAATATGTCCCTTTGCTTTAATTATGCCACAATCACCAGGTGAAAGTTTGCATAACACCCTTTTTTAGCTCGGCTGTTTTTGGAGAAAACCCGAGGTATTGTCATAGCCAGCTCGTCATGTTGTGTCGTCCGCCGTCTGCATCGTGCTAAAACCTTTACATTGCCTCTAAAATCAAAGTGCTACCACCTACATGTACAACTTTGAAACTTCATAAAAAATTATGTAGATGCACCTTGATGAGTTCTACACGTCACACTCATTTTCGGGTGCTCTTGTTTAAGCTCACCTGAGTACAACCAGTTCATTGTGAGCTTTTGTGATTGCCTTTTGTCGGTCGTGCGTCATTTGTCGTAAACATTGACCTTTTTAACACTCTAGAGGTCACAGTCGATAGTAGATATAGTATAACCTTGTTAGCAATGTAGAAGTCACATTTTAAGTTTAATCTTTATGAAACTAGGTCAGAATATTTGTTTTAAGGATATCTTGGTGAAGTTTGAAATTGATTGCCATTTGTTAAAAAAAATGGAAGACCGAACTTTATCTGTTCTATTTATAGCCCAAGGAAGCCAATCGTGCTCAAGATAAGTTAGCGTTGCTACAACATGAGATAGAAGAGCAGCTAGACAGCAACAAGCACTTACTGGATGAACTGCGTAAGTTGCGACGGGACACCGAAGGTAGACATCAGACTAAGTCTTTGTTTTTAATACCTTTTTAAAGGCGGAATATGGTTAAGCTTGCGACATTTGTTAAAAAAAATTCTGCTAATTAAGCATTTTTTTCTTCTTAACAAAATCTCCATTGTAACTTTGTAATTAAACTGCAATTGGGCAGCTACAATTGGTAATCGTTATAGGTTAGACATACAGTTCCTTACAAATTTTTGTCAGCTATTGTTGTTTGAATATTATGAGTGTTCATCTGAGAAATGAAAGTCAGTCTACATAAAATGTAAAAATCAATATAGAAGGAAGCTGAAATATGTTGATCTTTTAGGTTATGACCAGTGTTGGAACAAGTGTTAAAATAAAGAGCTATATTTTAAAATACTTGAAACACAGTGAGCTACTTTGTACCTAAGAAAAAATTGACATCAATTGTGCAAAAAATATTAATAGTTGTATAACAGTTTTCTTCAATAATCATGGTAATTTTGAACCATATTCCTAGTTTAATCTGTTCACTTCAATTTGTTGTTTCATTGTGGTAATACACAATCATCGACACCGCTTGTTACAAAGCAATTATAGGAGACTAGATTTCACAACAATCATAAGTGCAGTTTAACTGTTCATGGGTGAAAGTGTTACGTATTATAACGGAATTCCATATTTTTTGGCTTCTCAGAGGTCGTTTTCGTGAATCATGTGAATCTGATGAGATTTTGTGGGGTGGGGGGTGGGGGGGGGGGGGGGGGAGGGGGTAGGCCATGTGTCCAGCGATGCCGACAAACAAAATGAACAAAAAACGCTGGATTCCAGACGTGATAAATTGGTTTCCCACTGTTCTGTTAACCCATATCTCATTATAGATTCGACGCGGCCATTGCTTCTATATTAGTCTATCCCCCTGGGCGTATTGCTCTTTCATTTTCTCGTGAATCGTTCTATCCCTCTGGGCACCATTCGCCCGAAATAACATGTCTCCCGCAAGACCCTCCGCGCGTGCAGAAGGCAGCATGGCGTCACCTCATTAGAATATTCTGGCGAAATCTGCCTATATTTTACGATGTCTTTGTCTATGAAGTGGTTTACCGCACGGAATGACTCGAAAGTTAATCAGGAATCTGACTCGGTTTCCAAAGAAGCGTTTTGATTGGTTTACGTAAATCGGTCAACCAATGGAAATCGACGTTATGAAACGGTCTTATCTCTCAAAAAAATATGGCGGACAAGTCAAAATAACATTACTTCCGAAACCAAAAAAAACGCAATCAAATCATGTATTTGCTTCCGGGGTTCGACACAAAAGAAGACACAAAAGTGATGTGAAAAACAAGTGGGGATTGGAATGGCTCCAGGAAAGAGACTCTCGTGGAGATAAATGGGGAGATTAATGGTTTAACAAACAAACAAAAAATCATTCCGGATAGCACATATGATATTGTGATATCTGTTACAAAACGATCAAGTACCAATCAAATGGGAAAAAGGTGTTCAAGTTTCACGCCGAGGAGGTTAGGCATGTGAAAAATTACCGGACGTGTTAATCAAATCATTAGTTAATAACTAGATAAGATATAAAAACAAATTACTTAAAAATACAAGACAGAAAATGTATTGCTATAACATGTTCATTGATCTATATTATACTGTAAATATTTTTATATTGTTGCGAAAGTTTAGTGTTTTCTTAAAGATTTTGCCTATCACATTTGATCTACATGAAATGTTAAAGAAATAGATTGTGATATATTCTAGCCAAACTAACTGTATTTTTCTGTTTTGAATCACTTAAAAATACAGGTGTCTTTAAGCTTAGGAGAAGTGATTTCTTTGTTTCAAATAAGCTAAAATGCAGGAGCTTCCGAGGGCCTCCTAGCCAGGGCACTTGCCCTGGACCAACCGGGGGCCCTATCGACCCCCAGGCACACAGATTTTATTTCAAGTATTTTGGAAATTTCCTTTTTTCGCCCATGCAGTTACATGTAGTTTAAACTTTTGCATTTGAGCTCACTTGTAGCCAAAGCATAGACTTACACAGACAATCTCAAGTCCATTTCCTGGGAAGAACCAGTTCTTGGAAAGATCTGAACAATGCTCTCAGAGTCAGGCAAGACTTGAACACAATACCTCCAAGTCGCAAGAAAAAAGCATATTGATTGCGCAATTCTCAACTTAAAAGGGATCGTGCAGTTTACAAATCATTTAAATGTATTATAGTGTAGCATCTATCAACCATTTTCTCTATCAATCTGTACTATTTTTATAACATTTATTTTTTTGACATTTCGTGCAGAGACAAATTGAACCAAATAAAAAGTTAGCGATATAATTTACATTCTCTTATTAAGCAAAGACAGCAGATTTTTTTTAAAAAGACCTTTTACGCCAAATTTACACTTTTTACATAGCTGCTTTCTGTTTTCTCTCACAGAGCAAAATCAAAAGGCCAAAGAATCCAACACAGTTGTAACTCAAGCTCCTCCAAAAGACGTAAAACCAAACCAAACAGGCACATCTGAAAATAAATTGAGTTATAGGGACCCAGATAGTGCTGTGTTGCCTATTTTAATGATTGCGTGTGACCGGGAAGATGCAGTTAGCAGAAGTCTGGACTTGGTTTTGAAGTAAGTGTTTAAATTTTAAATTTTTTCAAATTAAAATAATTGTTATTGTCGTATTTAAAAGGACCCATCTCTTTTGCAATAGGGCAAAAATACTTATATTTTGCTTTCTTTTTTGACTGATATCAAAATATGTTTGTTCTGACAACGGAATATTGAAGCCTGTTTACACTGCTCCACTAAGCATTTAAGCGTTGTTGATGGTCAATAGAGATGTTAATTGACAATCTTAGTTATTATTTAGTGAAAAAAAATGAAACATTTGTTTTTAAGTTAACAAGTGTATTTTATCTTTTTGAGAAATTACAAGATAAGTATTGATGCAAAGCATCAAAGGGCATCGGGAATTTCAGTGTAAAAGGCACTCAATGAAGTAACATGGAACGATTTTTTTTCTACTGTAAATATTAATATATTAGCCGATTATTTTAAACAAAATAGAAAAGATACTGCAGGTATAACCATTATCCATGATTTTGTGTTATAACCCCCAAATAACCATTATTTATGATGTTGTGTTATAACCCCCAAATAACCATTATCTATGATTTTGTGTTGTAACTCCCAAATATTTCATAGTTCATTTTATTTACATTGGTTTCCTTTTTTTTTACTGGTATCCGTGTGCAGTTTTCATTAATGGAACAGAACTGTGTAGGTTTAAAAAATCTGCTTCATCTTGTAAGCGTAATTTCATATTTTTCTCAACTTCAAGGGGAGATGCTTCTGAACTTATTCTCACGTTGCTCATTTACGATAGGAGTTGAATACTCATTGATATGAAAACACTGTAAAAGTTTGAAAAAAAAATTGAATGAAAACTGTAAATTGTATAAAGAAGCTGTATTTCACAATACTTTGAAGTTCAGTAAAAGATCATAATAGATTTATTGCTCCGATATTCATCATTTTCAATAGGGTTCTAGTAATACTGATATAAAAACACTTAACAAGTTTTGAAAGATTCAGACGAAAGTTGTGAAATCTTTTAAACAAGTGGAAATTGTTTATTTTGTCAAATTTAATAGAAAAAAATTCTGGACTTATTGTCCCGATATGTTTCTCATTTTAAATGAGGTAAAAATGCTCATTGATATGAAGACACTGTAAGTTTGGAAAGAATCTGATGAAAAATGTTGACATAATCACCTAACCAAGCAGTTTTTCTCTTTTATTTAAAATTCAAAGAGACATAATTCTGGACTTATGGTCCGATATTGCTCTTATAGAGTTTGGGTTGGGTCCTCATTGATAAAAAAAACCTGTGAAAGTTTGGGAACAATCGGATGAAAATTTTGGACTTCGAACAAGGATTTCAAAATTTCTCAAATTCTAAGGAAGATAACTATGGACATAATGGTCGGATAATGCTAAAGGGCCCATACCACCTGGATAGTAATACGTGTCACGCTTTGCGCTCTATATTTGGTTCTTAAAAAAAACCTCCGAGGAGTGCTTGACTCTAGGAAAACGGGTTGCTGGGACACAACTCCTCCTTGATAAGTGGCTGATTCCTTATATCGCAGCTCATTGTTACAATCAATAATACGTGTCGCGCTTCGGGCTCTATATGTGGTAGGGATAGGCCTATGATAGACAACCATAAAAATACATGGATAATAGATGTGTTGTTTGCATTTATTTGTTAATATAAAAACACGTGTATTTTTTATAAGATATTTAAAAGATGTAAGAAATTTTAATTAATGTTGTCACCACGTTGCATCCATTAATTTTAATAAAAATATCCAATTGTAGTAAAATGGATTTTAAAATGTGTACATAAAATAAAGCTTTATTATATTAATGAACCTGATGGAAAAAATTGTCAGCCGCCAAACTGTTCCGTTCGTGCCGGAACCTGGGATTGAACCGGGGGCCTTTAGATGACTGTTGCGGAAACAACTTCAGTCTAACCCTCTCCCAACTTAGCTATTCCGGCTGACATTCACTTATGTACTGCTATTTGGTAAAGTTGTGTATAGCGATCGTTATTATATGTCTATTAATAAACTAATACATTGTATGTTTTCGTACCACTACGCCTTCCAATAAACTTGCTTGCGCAATTGGTCGTCAAATATCGTACTACATTAATTCTCCACTAAATAAGCAAATTAGAAAAACTACAAAATAAGTTTATTTTGATTATGTTTTGTTTTTATACAAAACATCATTTGTTTTTATACAAAACCAGAAAGTTTCGCGTATTTGCCCAGCCCCTGTGATCTTTCCCCTGTGATCAGTTGTGGATCAGTTGTTAATTAAAACAATTAGCTTTGCATTATTGGCAATAAATGTAATAGGCACAAATGCAGTACTTATTTACACTAATTTACACAAAAAATCACCACTATGCAAGATATTCTTAAAACAAAAATTTATACATTGATCGGTAAAATAACTTCTCCTCCCATAAGCGAAAAAAAATGCATAATATACTAGTTGCCGCCCTACAGGGCGACGCCAACGTTACATGGAGTGCCGATTTCAGTCAGGAAGCTTTTCTTGTCATATTTGACACATTGTGATGAAAAGCACACACTAATAATGGCATTATCAACAGTTTTTTGATTTTCTACATTTTCTCCTAACAGATATAGACCAGACGAGAAGCGTTTTCCCGTGATCGTGAGCCAGGACTGTGGTCATCGACCGACTGCTCAAAGGATCCAGAAATATGTCGTGGAACATGGCATCACACATATCCAGGTACCAGATTGAAACAATAGTAAAATCATATCTGCTTCTTTAACACATGCCAGATGCCCTTTTTAGGAACAGTGGTTTAGAATTGTCAGGCACTTGGCCTTCTGTACATTTGCCCATCAGATATTTTAAGCTTGTCAGACATATGCCAGCCAGGACTGAAGCCCCGCTGGACAATGACCCTCTGGAAATGTTCATCAATAAAAGTCAGTGTTAAGGTCATGACAATAAGGGACCAGTGTTAAAAAGGTTTAAAATGTAATCAATTTGTTAGAAAATACTTATATATCGCAATTTAATATTTGCTTGTTTTTCTAGCAACCAGACTTGAGCAGTCCGAATGTTCCATGGCCACAGAAGAAGTTTGAGGGATACTACAAGATATCCCGACACTACAAGTGGGCATTGAATCAAATTTTCCATGTGTTCAACCACTCAGCTGTGATCATTGTTGAAGGTAGGATTGCACAATGTTGTTGGCTCACTTGGTCAGAAAGTTGTCTATGTGAGTTATTGTGATCGGTCCTTATCCAGTGTTTGTCGTCCTGCCTTGTTCTTAATCATAATTAAACTTGTTAAAAATGTTAATATTGACGGAATCTAACCCAAGTTTGAAATTGCGGCAAGAAGGGTCAAAATCTAGGTCACAGGGTCAAAGTCTTTGAAAAACCTTATCTCTATTAGCCTCATTTAAGACTCAATCTTCATCAGAATGTATACTTGAGCAATATCTAGACAAAGTTTGCATCAATTATGTTTCAGCTGGGATTAAAAGCTATGGCACTAAGTCAAGTCATAGCCCTTTCCCACTTAGAAGCAAAGTAAAAATGGCTGTGTGCAGACAGCATAAAACCAGAACAGCCTGGGAGTATCTTGCAGTCCGTTCAGGTTTTATGCTGTTTGCTGCTCATCAGTATCTTCGGTTTGTAAATGAAGCCTTTAAAACTTGAATCTGGTAAGAGAGGTATTTAATTAAATGTAACTTCCTAAGGGATACACATGCGTAAAAATACATACCATAATTACTCTATGTTTTGGGCCACATAAATTTTAAATTTTTTTCATGTCCGAAAACTTAGATACGAAAAATATTCACAAAATACAGGTGTCCGAAAACTTAGAGTCGAAAATTGAAGTGTCCGAAAAATAGCGTCAATTGTATCAACGACTACGGGTAAAAGCACGCACTTGTAAAATTCCATGCCGTTTAGTATACTGTAAAACGCTGTGTATAACGCGCATTTATGTATAACGAGCATCTACTTTTTTAAGCTAAAAAATCGGGAAAAAAAGTTTTTGAAGCAAAAAAATCGGGGGAAAAATTCCGTACTACAGGCTAACTGAAAATCGTTATATTTACATTGCCAATCTTTCGTGTTCTTTTATTGCTTCAATTATTAATTATTTTAAAGACGATAACGATACAACTAGTTTGTGTGTTTTTTTTAAATCATATGCGTAAAAATAAATTTTTGGATTTAAATGAATTATGCATGAAGTGCACACTTTCCACGAGGATACCATCAAGGTTTTCATCATATGTCTCCAAAGTAACTGTCCACGATTTTATCGTGGAGGAGTACACATAATGGATGGATTAGTTATAACTAAGAAACTGACATTATCGATTGGTATTGTCACGTGGTTATTCATGCATGACTTATTCACAACCGCGTGTTTATTTACATTGCTGATATCATGCGTTCTTTTCGAGTGTCTATAATTGACAGGAGACTTTAACGACTCAAACTTCTCAACACCATTAAGACATTACCGGCAATCAACAAACAATGAAGGTGTGAAGCCGTTTGCCGGTTCGCATGTTTTGATAATAGCCCAGCTACACAAAACTTGACAGGTGAATTGCAAATTGCTCGATAACCACATCCTCAATCTTGACAAGACGTATGAAAACGTGTAAACAAACACAACATCAATTTTATTAACACATTTGAAAAGTAAGAAAAATAATCATAAATATATCGGGAAAGACCTTGCCGACATACTATTGTAAATCAACAAGTGCCTCCAAATAAATTGTGTAACCCTAGCAGGGATCATATTTTCCCGCAACATCAATCAGTCCGGATATAAATGGGGAAAAAGTATCCGAAAATTTATGTCCGAAATCATGACAAATTACCTTAAAATATATACCATTGATTTTGCCATTCATGAAGGTGGTAGAATAAATGTACAAGTAAAATTCCCCTAGTCAATTTTTTTAAACGGAACGAGTTTTCTCAACTGGTTTTATCATTTGCTATTTTATTGTTGTTTCGTGTGCTGTTTTATCAGACTTTTTCATAAGTCTATACCAATGTTTTAAATTGTTGTCTACTCGATAATAGCTTACAAACATGCACTGAACCAAACAAATGTCTGTGCGTAGGTTGGCTACTGACAATGACACATCAAATAATTAAGAAATAATTCGTGTACATTATAGTTTGTTGTCAAATAACCCACGGCCTATAGTTAAGATGCGTAGGGATTTAATCACGAGAGCGAAACATTTGAAACCACGCATCTAATTTTCTGGTCGTGAGTTATTCAACAACAAAGTATAAAGTACACAAATTATTTCGATTCTAGCACGGTTTTACTAAAGATTTATACAATGTATATTATTTTCTAGTGTACCATTTTATGTGAAGTTCCGCCCATAAAAATAACATTCGGCTGTTCTGTCGATCAGATCCGCGACTGTCATTCAAAATTATATAACCGGATTATTACGCTCGTGAAAAATGTATCGGCATGTTTTGTATAGTAACAGCGAGTGCTTTCAGACGCGTCTTTTCGGATGCGTCTTTAATCCGCTATTCACAAGTTTTTAGCTCATCTATTTTTTAAAAAAAATTATGAGCTATTGTCATCACCTTGGCGTCGGCGTTGGCGTCGGCGTTGGCGTCGGCGTCCGGTTAAGTTTTGCGTTTAGGTCCACTTTTCTCAGAAAGTATCAATGCTATTGCATTCAAACTTGGTACACTTACTTACTATCATGAGAGGACTGGGCAGGCAAAGTTAGATAACTCTGGCATGCATTTTGACAGAATTATGTGCCCTTTTTATACTTAGAAAATTAAAAATTTTGGTTAAGTTTTGTGTTTAGGTCCATTTTACTCCTTAAGTATGAAAGCTTTTGGTTTCATACTTGCAACACTTACTAACTATCATAAGGGGACTGTGCAGGCAAAGTAATGTAACTCTGACTGGCATTTTTGACAGAATTATGTGCCCTTTTTATACTTAGAAAATTGAACATTTGGTTAAGTTTTGTGTTTAGGTCCACTTTATTCCTACAGTATCAAAGCTATTGCTTTCATACTTGCAACACCTATTAACTATCATAAGGGGACTGTGCAGGCAAATTTATGTAACTCTGAATGGCATTTGGACGTAATTATGGGCCCTTTATACTTAGAAAATTGAAAATTTGGTTAAGTTTTGTGTTTTGGTCCACTTTACCCCTTAAGTATCATAGATATTGCTTTCATACTTGGAACACTCGCAAACTATCATAAGGGTACAGTAAAAGGACAAGTTGCATAACTCTGGTTGTCATTTTTATGGAATTATGGCCCTTTTTTGACTTAGTAACTTTGAATATATGGTTAAATTTTGTGTTTTGATCCACTTTACTTCTTAAGTATCAAGGCTATTGCTTTCAAACTTCAAATACTTTCATGCTATCATGAAGTTACTGTACCTGGCAAGTTGAATTTTACCTTGACCTTTGAATGACCTTGACTCTCAAGGTCAAATTATTAAATTTTGCTAAAATTGCCATAACTTCTTTATTTATGATTAGATTTGATTGATACTTTGACAAAACTACTCTTACCTGACACACCACAATAGACTCCACCCAAACCATCCCCCGTGCCCTCCCCCCCTCCCCCTCCCCCCCCCATCCCCCTATTTTTTTTTTGTTTTTTTGTTAGATCATCTCACAAATGACCACCACACCCTCACACTATACCCACCCCCCCCCCCCCCCCCCCCCCCCCCCCCGAATTTTTGTTTGAAACGGTTAAAAAACACAAAAAATTATTTTTATTATTTTATGTTTGAAATACCGTCCAACCATCGCACCCAAGAATCCCCCCCACCCCCCCCTTCCCCCACCCGAATCCCCCCCCCCTCTCTAAATTTTTTTTTTTTTTTTAAGATCATCTCACAAATAACCACCACACCCTCACACTATACCCCCCCCACCCCCACCCCCCCCCCAATTTATTTTTTTTGAAACGGTTAAAAAAACAAAAAAATTTATTTTTATTATTTAATGTTTGAAATACCGTCCAACCTTCGCACCCAAGAATCCTCCCCCACCCCCCACCCCCCCACCCCCCACCCCCCCCCCCCATGATTTTTTTCTTCTTTTTTTTTCTCATTTTTGGAAAATAATGTAATAAATGTCCACACCCCCACACTATACACCCCTCTTCACTCCAACCCTCCCTCCTTTGTGATTGAAAATGAGAGTCCTTTCGGCTTTAAAAAGAAAATAGATGAGCTGTCTGCACCCGCAAGGCAGTGCTCTTGTTGATTCTTGGTCTGACGTGCAATAAACTGGTCCTGACCGGTTTAGAGACTGCAGCGAATGGTTTATCACACCTAATCGAGATAAGAATGTCATTAGGGTGTGTTAGCATGTACACTGTGTAATCGATTTCATGACATGGGAGTTTTAGCAAACAGAATTAGACTGACTGTTTGGGATTTTCAATCGGTCTTTCATGACCCCAATCGGTCTAGGACCGATAAAACCGAAAAAAATATGATCCCTGAACCCTAGTACAGTAGGGTATAATATTGTGGGAAAACAATAACATTTTAATAAAAATGGCTTCTTTGTTTTTCATTCTCTTCTTCAAATTTATTTGATTTCAATGCTCTGTACGTACCTGAAAAAGATAGAAAATATTATGTTAACTTTATAATGTTTGTCCATCTTATTCAGAACGTAAATATAACACTATTATTAACATAGTTACAGTTTAAACACCGGGAAACAGAATGATACGAATTACCACAACTGGGTAACTGACAGGGAAAAAATGTCTTGGCATGGCTGTAGTTGTGCATAACGCGCATCAAGTTTTTAAAATGAAATTTTGGGGTAAAAAAGTGCGCCTTATACACAACTTTTTACGGTAAATTACAGTTGTATATGTTTGCATTGCATTTTAAGTAATTTTAAATGCTTAATTTATTTGACAGAAAGTTACTACAAGGTTGTACTTTGACCAATGAGTTCAAAGATGAGCATGTGATGTACCGATACTCGCTAGTATGAACCTGTAATTAAAGCAAAAAAAAAAGCAAACTATGAATTCTTTGTTTGTTCATTTCCGATAGTTGTTGTCTAACACCTTCCATTGTTCGTAAAACTTGCAATAGGATGCATCACACTTTGAAGCGTTTAGTATTTGTCACAGTAATTTCACTGAGAAGGGGTAGTACCATTGCGGTAGATAATTGGACTGTTTATTGGCACTATCCCTGGTAATTGTCATAATGCTTATGCTATCGGTCGAAATCATTGTTTAATACCGGTTTACAAGGTTATTTACCAAATAAGGCAAATGTGATGGTCCGTTGCCCTCAGGCATGCACCAGCCATGTTTTATGATGTTAATCTGATTGTAAAAACCCATGATCGAAGTGTCATTAGATATCAAAAACAGGCCCGAAATTTGGTAAAATAGTGCTTGAAAATATACTGTCCGAAATCTTAGAAACATTAATTATGGACGAAACTTCGTTGTCCGAAAATTAATAGTCCTGAAAAATAATTATTTTTGCTAAAAAAAGAGGTGTCAGAAAACTTAGAGTGTCCGAAAACATAGAGTAATTACGGTATCTAAGGGCTTAAGGGATAGTAAAACTGTGTTGCTACTTTAGTTTCAATTTTTGCTTCACTTGAAATTTATTTGCAACTGCTGTGCTAATAAAGTTGATTGAATGGCATTTCAAAATCTTATTTTGAACACCTTCTCTTTTGAATGGGAAGGAAGTTAAACTTTCAAACACTTAAACAAACTGATTTCCCATGTTTTCAACAGAAGGTTTGGGTTTGTTGAGCATTTGAAGATATGTTTTCCAGTAAATTATTTTGTATTGATCACCCTTGCGTTAAGACCAAGTTTGGGATAGTCCAGCTCACTGTTTCTAAAATTAGGAGAAAATTATTCCACTGAATAACTTGACTTAGAATGGAAGTATTGCACTGAAATATTTAGTTTAGGAGGCTAATATTAACAATTAGCTTGAGATTATAGAGTTTATTAAATTGAACAAAATTAAATTTTAAAATGTAAAAATCCTGTTTTTGAGGCGTGTTCATGTTTCTTGTTTATTTATTAGCTTGATATTGACATGAAATTTATCTTCTATGAATTCTTTGAAGAGACATTCAGATATTTAAATAAGCTGTTTGGACTTTGGATTTACACAACTTAGTTCAAGAAACCTACAATTTCAAAGCATGTATTATCTTCATTGCAACCTCTGTTTTGCAGATGACTTAGACATATCACCGGATTTCTACGAGTACTTTGCGGCGACATACCGCATTCTTACTGTGGACAAGAGTCTTTGGTGTGTGTCTGCGTGGAACGACAACGGGAAACGTGACATGGTCAAGGATGACCCAGGTGAGGATTGTATACTGGTGTCAATCTGGTTTGTTAGTTGTATTGTTGTATATGATATGATTGCTTATTGCATTTTGTCATCTTATGAGCCTCCTTTTATGAAAATGTGGCTTTATGCATTTAGGTAAATGTCCCAGATTAGCCTTTGCAGGGCTCAACATCAACCTTAAAACTAACTTGCCCTTCCGGGCAAGTGCTTTGAAAATCTACTTGCCCTGAACGTAAAGCTACTTGCCCAAACATGAAATATCAAATTAACTGTAAACCTCATATTTTTAAATAAAGATCAAAATGGTACACAACAAAACCTTTTTTATTTTTGCACATTAAACAAAATGATTACAGCAATTGAAGTCAAAATTAAATGCTCTTTGTTCTTTTTTTGCACTTGCCCAGGCGGACAACCATGCTTTTTCCGCTCTATTTTGGGAAAACGCCACACTGGAATTTTGGGAATTTCGCATCGTGAAAACCCCCATTTTGGGAAAAAAATTAATCGCAAAATTGACTCAATTTGGAAAAATAATCGCATGTAAATAGTGTTTCTTATATTTCAAAGAAGCCGTTAACTGGTAAATAAGGACTATTTTGATAACTTATTTTATTAAAATTTTACAAAATATTATGAACATGTGTGATAAGTGCAGGTTTTTTAATCTGAATTTGTGGAAAAGGCCTGGCCTTTTTTGAGGTGAAAAAAATCGCGCAAAGCGCCAGATTTTGAGGAAAATAAGGAAAGTCTTAAATAATCATTAACATATTTTACAGTTTTTAAAACAAATTCAAGGCAACAGATAATTTTATTATGCAATACTTTCTATTTTCTACACTAGATCAGGTGAAATTATATATTTTAAGTTAAAAAAAAAAAAATACATTTTTTTTTATTTTTATTTTTGGAATTGGGATTATTTTTTTTCAATTGGAAAAAAACAACCAGATTTGCATTGGGAATGGGATCGAATTTCGGACCCGTGGCATAGGGCGGAAAAAGCCTAACAACTATATTATAAAATAACTTGCCCAGACCCAACTTTTACTTGCCAGGGGCAATAGGACAACCGTTAATGTTGAGCCCTGCTGTGCAATCCGTACAGGCTTCTGAGGGACAACACTTCCTGCCTTAACTGGAATTTTGCTAAGAAGGGACTTATTTTTGACAAAAATGCCATAAAAGCAGAAAGTGTCTTTTCTGATTACTGTAAGTTTTGGGACAGTCTAAATTTTAGGACACCTCCTTTTTAGCCAAAATAATAATTTTCGTGACTCTAAATTTTCAGACATACCGTTTTTTTTCCATGAGTAATGACTTGAAAATTTCTAACAGTATTATTACAGCGCTTTTCTACCAGATTTCTTCCCTGTTTTTACTTATCTGGTGTCCCTTTGATCATAGGTTTTTACAATCAAAATGGTTTCATACAACAGCATTTGAAATTATATTGTATTAAGGAAGCAGTTTTTTAAATGTTTTTACTTTTTAAAATACCATTTCAAGTAAGAGATTGCAATGATTTGTATTTGTTTTTATTTCAAAGCAGAGAAAGAAGAGTACAACACAGTACATCTATTGCATGTTGATTTATTGTTTTTATTTCAATAAAATACAAACTTAACATACTTGTCTCTAATTTAAGGACATCTGTATTTTTAAATATTTTTATGCCCCCCTTCGAAGAAGAGGGGGTATATTGCTTTGCTCATGTCGGTCTGTCGGTCTGTCGGCCGGTCCGTCCACCAGGTGGTTGTCAGACGATAACTCAAGAACGCTTAGGCCTAGGATCATGAAACTTCATAGGTACATTGATCATGACTCACAGATGACCCCTATTGATTTTGAGGTCACTAGGTCAAAGGTCAAGGTCACTGTGACCCGAAATAGTAAAATGGTTTCCGGATGATAATTCAAGAACGCTTATGCCTAGGATCATGAAACTTCATAGGTAGATTGATCATGACTAGCAGATGACCCCTATTGATTTTCAGGTCACTAGGTCAAAGGTCAAGGTCACGGTGACCCGAAATAGTAAAATGGTTTCCGGATAATAATTCAAGAACCCTTATGCCTAGGATCATGAAACTTGATAGGTACATTGATCATGACTGGCAGATGACCCCTATTGATTTTCAGGTCACTAGGTCAAAGGTCAAGGTCACAGTGACAAAAAACATATTTACAAAATGGCTGTCACTACAACTTAGAGCCCATATGGGGGGCATGCATGTTTTACAAACAAAATTATTGTTAAGTCTCCGAAAACTAAGAGTAATAACTGTAGCTTGTGCGACTGCACAGGCTAATCTGGGACAACAATTTTACCCTAATGCCTTAAGCCCTGTTTACCCAGAGTGAAAATGCTCAGTCTGTCTGTCTGTCATGAAAATGTTCAGGACTTTAACTCTTGTTCATTGAAGAAGATTAGAAGTCAAAATGCAGCATCGATTGTCAAGGCTGTATGTATGTGTCCACGTCGTATACGGGGGTATTAATCACTTTAAGTGATAGCTCTAGTTAATACATTCATGAGCAAGTCTATATTAAGAACAATAATTTCTCCAGCCCCCGAATAGATGTTGGGGGCCTTTTGTTTACTACACTCTGTTCATCTCCATTACCATACCAACCTGTCAGTGATTCCCTTCTGCATTTCAGAGCTTCTCCACAGGACTGACTTTTTCCCAGGTCTCGGATGGATGCTGGACAGAAGCCTGTGGTTGGAATTAGGTCCAAAATGGCCGGAAACGTGAGCACATAACACAATTATTATATTTCCTCCTATCCTTACAATTATTCGCAAATGTTCCCTTGTTCTTTTACAAGATTGCTAATTTATTATCTCTTACATGTCTTTAAATATCCTTTTCCAAGTGGTATATGAATTTATATGATTATTGTTCTCTCATGTTCTCTTAACATTTTTATCTTTAAAAAAGTCTTTTTTTGCGTGTGTGTTCTCTAAGCATTTCCTAGCGTTTCTTTTACAAAATAACATCTCTCTCATGTTCTTTTATCATTTTTCAATGTTTCAATGTTCTGTTAACAGTTTTCCAAGTTCTTTTACAGTTTCTGGGATGACTGGATGAGGCACCCCGACCAGCGCAAGAACCGGTCCTGTATACGTCCAGAACTGAGTAGGACCAGTACTTTTGGAAAGATAGGTGTTAGCAAGTAAGTTCTATTGTGTGTGTTGGATCTATATAAACATAAAAGATGGGTGTTGTATAAACATAAAGTTTATCTTAAAATGACTAGAACCAGATGAGTGGGCGATATAGGCATATTGGTGAGTCAGGCGTTTTTCTCCCAATGAGATTATATTTAAGAATTGAATAGCATAATTCAGCATTTCATTGGTGTATGAACTGTCGGAAAAATTACGCCTAATTTGGTGTATTTTTCGCGACAGTTTATACACCGATGAAATGTAGAAAAATGCTATTCAATTCTTAAAATTACAACACAAAATGATCTTAAAGCTGAAAGTCAATCATGGTAAGGGTCATAAAAGTCCTTTTTAATCTAGCTTATGAATCTATATTCAGTTTCGGTTTCATCTCCGTCAAATGGGTATATCGTTGAAGTTTGCGCAAAAAAATATAACGTCATTTCGCTATTGACCAATAAAAAACGCCATTAAGTTTCGCGCAAAACATAACGTCATTTTGGCAACTTGTTTATGACAAAAAAGTAGCGCCATGAATATTAAGTTTAAACTTGCATTCGAAGTGGGTTCATCGGTAAATGAAAAACCGGTCACGTGAACAAATTATCCAATCAGAATGCAGAATTCATATGAAAGTGACAGAAGTTGTAATTATTCAATCTTATATTGATAACTATTCTATTTCTATTGACAAAGAATATTAACATTTTACTACACAATTCAAAGCTGTAGTTGCAGCTCTTTTTTTCATTTGATGAGTTAGTGGTAAGGAATTCTTAATGAAGTTTTAATATTTAATGAACAGTTTAACCGTAGAAAATATAGTGTTGAAAGTTTCAAACATGCAAAAGTATCGAGCATAACATATTACCATGTAATATTTATGATGTATCCAAACACAATTATTTTTTTGTCAGGGCTTGGTTTGAATACTCTGCATAAGAACATGTACACCTTTTATTTTATATGCATAAATATATTTGGTCAATAAACAATGATCAATAATACATTTTTTGTGGAATAAACAATTGTATTGATTTTAACATGTTTAACTGAACAGTGTCCTTAGTTACAAACATATTAAGGATTTAGGTGTGAAACTATCTCTTAGAGTAGATTCAACAACATTGAGTCTCAACAAATTTGGTGCCATCAGAGATTTGATTTTAATTTCGTGCTTTTCAGAGGCCTGTTTTTTGACAAGCATCTGAAGTTCATCCAGCTGAACGACAAACTTGTGCCTTTCACAAAACGAGACTTGAGTTACTTGGTCAAGGTGAGTTACAGCAATTAAAAAATTAGTTAAAAAAAGTTAGGTCAGAATAAAGAATAGTATTTAAGTATGTTGTAAGTTCACATATAATTATTCTCTTTAAACCTTGCAATATATATTCACAATGAAGTTTTTGCACACTTTATTGCAAAATCAAAAAGGTGAGCCTTGGCTTATCCTGTTCAAACAGACTAAAGAATATTTTAGAAGTCTGGTCCTGTAAGTATGTCTACAGTATAATTAATTATGTTTTTGATATCCGTATTCACAAAGCTATATAGAGAAACACAAGTTAAGAAAACTCATTAAATTAATAGAATTCCTTAAAGGGACTGGCTATTTTATGTTTATGTCTTGATAAATTTTTATCAAAACCTATCTTAACCAAATCCTGAGAAAACCGAATCCCTGTCTTAAGGGAAAGGCATTGATCGTCCCAATCTTAAACCCCTGCTGAAGCCGATGGGATCTAGTTTTCTGCCTTGTCAGTCCGTCTGTCCCTTTGTCACAAACTTTTCAGGGCTATATCTTATAAACTATATAAGATTTAAGCATGAAACTTTATAGATGTATAGATATCAATGAGGAGAAGTGCCTTGCACAAAAACCATAACCCTACGTTTTCTTAAATAAGAGTTCTTGTCCTTTGTTGTTTTTGTATAATGTAACTTTTCAGGGCTATGTCTCGTATACTTAAATTTCAACATGAATGTACACAAATGCATAGATATCAATGCCTAGATATGCAATTTATTAAAACAGTAACCCTACACTTTGTAATTATGCCCCCCTTCGAAGAAGAGGGGGTATATTGCTTTGCTCATGTCGGTCAGTCTGTCGGTCGGTTTGTCGGTCCGTCCATCAGGTGGTTGTCAGATGATAACTCAAAAACGCTTGGGCCTAGGATCATGAAACTTCATAGGTACATTGATCATGACTCGCAGATGACCCCTATTGATTTTTGAGGTCACTAAGTCAAAGGTCAAGGTCACGGTGACCGAAATAGTAAAATGGTTTCCGGATGATAACTCAAGAACGCATACACCTAGGATCATGAAACTTCATGGGTAGATTGATCATGACTCGCAGATGACCCCTATTGATTTTGAGGTCACTAGGTCAAAGGTCAAGGTCAAGGTGACCCGAAATAGTAAAATGGTTTCCGGATGATAACTCAAGAACGCATACGCCTAGGATCATGAAACTTCATGGGTAGATTGATCGTGACTCGCAGATGACCCCTATTGATTTTGAGGTCACTAGGTCAAAGGTCGGGGTCATGGTGACCCGAAATAGTAAAATGGTTTTCGGATGATAACTCAAAAACGAATATGCCTAGGATTATGAAACGTCATAGGTAGATTGATCATGATTCGCAGATGACCCCTATTGATTTTGAGGTCTTAAGGTCAAAGGTCAAGGTCACGGTGACCCGAAAAAGTAAAATGATTTTTGGATTATAACTCAAGAACGCTTTTGCCTAGGATCATGACACTTCATAGGTACATTGATCGTGACTCGCAGATGACCCCTATTGATTTTCAGGTCACTAGGTCAAAGGTCAAGGTCACAGTGACAAAAAACGTATTCACACAATGGCTGCCACTACAACGGACAGCCCATATGGGGGGCATGCATGTTTTACAAACAGCCCTTGTTTAAAACAGTAAACCTTCACTTTATTATTGTACAGTTACTGCCCTGTTTATCCATCCACATGTCAGTCTTCTTTTTTGCACAATCCATCAAATAACCATTTCGTTAAGTTCTGCACCCATCAATGACCAAAATTTATTCGGAATGGGGGATATCAATTCAACGAAATTGCTTGTTTGCTTTTGATTTTATATATAAAAAAAACCTTAATATACTAAACCCTGACCCATATTCACTAACGTATTGATATCTGTTGGGAACCAGTATATTCCAACCCATGGCATTCTACTGTACCTCTTTGACTGAATCTGCTGGCATATTAACACCTTGTAAAAAAGAATGACCCTGCAAAAAACCTTGAATTATACTTAATTGCATTTATGGAATGCTTAAGTTTTGTAGTGTTATTTTACATGAGATTTATAAATATGTGTTTGTTTATTTTCAGGATAATTATGACTTAAGTTTCCCTGATTATACATTTGTGCATTTATCTTCAGGAAAATTATGACCCTAAATTCCGGGAGTATATTTACGGGCTTCCAGAAGTCTCTGTCAGCGACGTGAACACTGGAAGCCGGAAACAATTACCAGATGTCAGAATACAGTATTCCACAAAGCAGCAGTTTAAAGATATAGCAAAGCAGCTGGGCATTATGGATGACTTTAAGGTACTAAGAATTCTGATTATAGCTCCATTACTTCACATACAGCTCTGAACTTTCATGGATCTCTTTTACAATAAAGTCTGTTGGTGAACCTTGGTAGGAGGGTAGGGTATTTAAAAAAATCACATCCATTATCTAAAAAAGCAAGAGGGCAATGATGGCTCTAAAATGCTCACCTGAGTTTTTGTTGAAGATTTGACCTCATGATCTAGTGTTTGACCCATTTGACCAAGATATAAACATGGCCTGGATATTGACAAGATAAAAATTCTGTAAAAAGTTTCATCAAGATTGAGTCATAAATATGGCTTCTTGAGTGGTTACATTTTTTTACATTTGACCTGATTCACCATGCACTAAGATTCAAACTTGACCTTTATGTCAACATAAACATTCTTATCTAGTTTCATCAAGATTTAATCATATATGTGGCTTCTAGTATTAATATTGTTCTAAGATTAGAGCTGATGACAAAGGTTTTGGAGACAAGTGTCCCTGATTTGAACTTGGCCTGTGTATTTTCCAGATAAACGTTCTGACCATGTTTCATTAACCCTTTCAGTGCTGGAACCGAATTTTGAAGGCCTTTGCAAACAGTTTGGATCCAGATGAGACGCCACAGAACGTGGCGTCTCATCAGGATCCAAACTGTTTGCTATTCTGATAGTATTCTTTGAAAAAAATCTTAGAAAATGCTGATTTTAGAAATTCAGCAGACGACATTTTAGCAGACTACAAATTTCCCAGCATGCAAAGGGTTAAGATCTAGTAATAAATGTGGCCTTTGGAATGGTTATGATTTTTTCTCAGATTTGATTTGGTGACATAGATTTTGGACGTTCATGACCCAGATTTGAGTTTGACTTAGGTAACGTATGACAAATATTCTGACCCAGATACATGAAGATTATAAATGTGGAGAAGTAACAAGGTTTTTCAAAGATTTAACTTGGTTATCTAGTTTTTTGATACATTCAAACTTAACCTTGATATGGTCAAGATCCACATTCTTACCAGGTTTTCATCAAGATTGAGTCATAATGCCTACAGAGAGATAAAAAGGTATTTAACCCAGCTGATCATTTAGTGCTGATGGGAAGCTTTTATGATACCGTGTAACCAAGCAGCGTTTGCATGTTTACGCAAACTTCTCCTAAATCCCTTGACAGATTTTAATGAAACCTGATTCTTGGGTAACTGATTTTTCAAATTTGATCAAATCGTTCTGGTCCATTACACATGTAAGTCACTAGAGCTAAAATAAGTTATTTAAAATCTTCTAAAACCACACCGGTCAGTTTTTAATATATTAAATATAATATATTTGGTGTGGAACGTCGACTAGATCTCTTGTTCAAATCATGCCCCTTAGGTCGAAAAAAGCCACATCACAGGGGTCAGGTGATCTATGTAGACCTTCGTAGCATAAAACTTACAAAATCTTCTTTTAAAAATAACAAGTCACTTGGGTGTAATATTAAGCATAAAACATCATATGGGGTTCCTTTACCAAGTTTTTTAAAATCATTATCCTGGGGTCTTAAATGGCCCTTTTTTAGGGATATCTTGTTTCCCAAGGCATTTTCGAGGTTTGGTATTTGACAAGTAACATTATTGTGTGGTTCTCTACTAAATTTGTTCAAATCATGCCCCTTGGGCCAAAACTTGCATCTCTTTGGGTGTGGGGGTTCTTGTTTCTCTTATTTGCTCATAGGAACAAATATATTTCTGAAACTGCATGGTCCAGAGTTTTGATCAAATCTGTGTATATTTAATCTAAAATAGTTATTAGAACAATCATTTGTTATTTGTTGGTATTTAATGAATAGCATGCTGAAAAACATTTATAATACATGGCATCTTATACTTATATGGTGTGCTGTGTACTTATATCACTCCGGTTTGTTTTGTCTAGCAGTTTTCCACTCAATGTTGCGCCTCTTGTGCGATTTGACATTACACAACCAAGTTGGCTGATAAAATTATCAGTTGGCTGATAAAATTATCAGTACAAAAGCATGATATTTTTACTACTTTAAATGAAGTTTTAGAGCAGATATAACTGAGTCACTCTGTTTGTCTGTCTTACTCTATAAACTCTATAAAATAATTAAGTTTGTGGAGTGACTTTATTCCACAATTCTAAAGCAATTAAATTCATGATCTTTATTTGTCCTCACAATGAAATGTAGATGTAAAAGTTTTCTTGCTTAGTGATCCACTTATTCCCGAGTTATTAGCCCTTGAACATATCTGATAAAGTGAGGCGCATTCTGAGAAAACTGGGCATAATGCATGTGCGTTAAGTGTTGACCCAGAATAGCTAATCAGGGACAACACTTTCTGCCTAAATTGGATTTTTGCTATGAAGAGACTTCATTTAAACGAAAAATGTCATAAAAGCAGAAAGTGTTGTCCCTGATTAGCCTGTGCGGATTGCATAGGCTAATCTGGGACGACACTTTACGCTCATGCATTATGCCCAGTTTTCTCAGAACACAACTCAAATGATAAGTTTTGAGTAATGTTTGTGACAAAGCTGAATTTTTTATTCTATTTTTTCAGGCTGGGGTAGAAAGGACTGCCTATATGGGTGTGGTCAGTTTCACCTACAAAGGTCAAAGGGTAAACGTGGCTCCGCCGTCTGATTGGAAAGGTTACGATCCCAGCTGGGGTTAACAAAGGGAGACAACTGTAGATAATACTTTAAATTAAATAAAAGGGAGCAACTGTGTGATGGATTACTAAGGAAAACAGCAATTGACTGTAGATAGTTTTAACAAGGGGATGCCACTGTGGAGGGAACTATGCGGGAAGGCTATTAACGGAGGATAAATTAATAAACAGAAGAAACGGTGTGATTACATTAAAATGTTTAAGAGTGTTAATGAGAAAAAACTATATTGAGACCTAGATGGGATGAAAGATATTGTTATTTGTATTTAAGCAGCTGTGAAAGGGTGTTAAGTGAACAAGTGATCCAAATCTTGGGTGGTCTTTACAAATAAGGGCTATTGTGTTATGTTATTTTGTGAAGCAAGAGAAGATAAATTTTTGTAACTTAAGAAATACTGATGAAGCTTATTAAGAAAAAAAAACATCAATAAGTTATTATAATTTCCAAACTTATGATGAAATGACTTGTAAAATAAAATATTAATTCAGCTAGTCTTGCAAAAGGGAGCTTTAAAGGTTTTTTCATCTTTGTTGGTGAGAGAAATAATTATTGGTGTATTTGTTTTTGATTGGAAGCAACTCTGGGATTAGTAGATTAATGCTAAAAACAATTGTGCAATAGAATATTTCAGGAAAGGAAGATTGCTATTGGATTATACATCTAGCTAGGTGTTGGCAAAAATAATTTGAAAGAAGTCAAAAAAGGGACATTATCAACCACTGGAGGCAGCAAAGGGTACGAATTCTGGAACAGTGTATAGCGATGAAAATTGAGATAAAGTTAAAATAATTCTTTATCTTTAATTCCTATAGCTGTAGTAAAATAGGATCGCATATCAGGAACTTATCTAACTGTATATAGTTTGTACTCGGATATAAGCTTATCATTTGAGCCAATGCTCAATAAATGTTCACAAAGGGAGCTTATTTGCCAAGTTTTGTTGATAATTGGACACAACTAGATAACTTTTGTACCAGACGTTCTGATTGGACAATTTGGAGTAAATTGTCATCCCTAATTAGCCTGTACTAATTGCACACTTTCCACCTAGACAGGATTATGCATTAGAAAAGACATGAAACCAAAAATTCCATGACATCGGAAAGTGTTGTCCCTTTGCAAACTTCACAAGCTAATCTTGGACTACACTTTAGGAACAGGAGGTTTACTTAGCTCTTCTGGTTCACTGATGTTTAAGGTCTGGTCAAATTAACTAACTGAAAAATTAATACTTATTTCCTTTCAGGGTTAACATAAAATATGTACCAAATACGATATGGGGATTCTCACTAACAACTGAAAATAACTGAGATATTGGAGTTATGAATGTCATAAGGGTTTGTTCAAGCTATACAGCAGGTTCTGTAATACATCCCATATTTTAAATACACATGGAATTGAAGATTTACACAAAAATCCTGGCTTTTTCTTTCAAGACAGCAGCTATTTGTTGAGAAAATTGATGATAAAAATAACAAAAAGCATGATTACTCATCCTGAAGGGAGATAATTTTTAAAGTTATTAAAAAAGGGACCTTTTTTATTCTCCCACAGAGTGAGAAACATTGAGCATTGCACTTATCCATCCGTACGTATTACTGTAAGTCATTCACTGTTGAATGACCTTTATGTGTAGATGATAGCATTTTTTTTCCCTTCAATATATTTTATTTTCCTCGTCAATAGGTGTGTGTGGGTTAAGTAACTCGCAGTCTGTTCAGATTTTATGCTGTTTGCTGCTCATCAGTAACTAAGGGTTGGAAATGAAGCCTTTTAAATTTGAATCTAGTAAAAAAGGTATTGAATTAAATGTAACTTTCTAAGGGACTACAAATGTGTTAAAATACGTATCTAAGTGGTAAAGAGTTTGTGTATATGGTGGCATAGAAAGGATTATTGGGTACTTCAAGTTTTGGCAGAATTATTGCCTCTTTTCTGTTTTTGCTGTACAGAATATTTAGTTTCAAACTTGTTAGTGATACACTCCTTTTACTGCTTGGCGGATTTTGGTCATTCTTTCATATCTAAATGTGAAGATGACAATTAGGGAAGAAATGTAGTCGGCTTGCAGTTTTGGCCCTTTGTTTTTTCTGCCTGATGTAGAATATATAGTGACTTTGTCTGTGTCCAAACATGCATTGTGGGGGCATCTGTGTCTGTGAAAAATTTGGAGTTGTTTTAGCAAAGAAAGATAACTCTTAAAATTGTGAATAATCGATCATGCTTTTTTAACGAAGGGCGATAACTCTAAGTATTGTGATGTATCATTTTCAGAAAGTGAAAAGCTTTTGTGCTCAAGTGTTGATAACTGATTCTGTATTCAATATAAGCCGTATGAGTTGTGCTTGTTCATCTGTATTATAATGGGCACATGCAGTAGCTTTGCTTATTGTTGTGGACATACATTCTGAAATGTTTTGAAGTAAAATCTTCAGATGTCGGCAACGAAAACTTTGTTTATTCAATATGTTCTATAACATATTATTTTTAGCTCGGCATTTTCGGCGAAAACCCGAGGTATTGTCATAGCCAGCTGTCCGACGTCCGCGTCGTGCTAAAACCTTAACATTTTGTTAAGGTTTTGAACATTGGCTCTAAAATCTAATTGCTTCCACCTACAACATTGAAACTTCATATGGAGATACACCTTGATGAGTTCTACATGCCACACCCATTTTTGGGTCACAAGGTCTAAGGTCAAGGTCACTGTGACCTCTAAAAAAAAATTGACAAGCTTTTATCTATTCAAAACAGATCCGGCACACAGCCGAGCGTGGCACCCGTTATGCTGTGCTCTTGTTTACATTTGAACTGATGATTAACACATATATGATAATGCAATTTATGGTTATTTAAAAGCAATAACATTTTAAAACGTTTAAGTGGAAAAAAATACTTTAAAATAAACATTTACACAAGGGATCTATTTGTATTTTTTTTTTCGAATTATAACTATTATTGCGGAAGTTATTGGTTACATAAATGTTGACAACTAGAATTTGTTTTTGTTTTTTACAGAATACCACAGTAGAATAGTAGAATTTCAGTTTAACTGTTGTGTATAATCACTAATGGTTTTGTGCCATTTTTTACACAATTGTAAGATTGTAATTTTTATGCTCAAACAAATGTTGAAGTTTGTTATTATTTGATTGTACTAGTTAATAATATTGGTGCCAATATGAAAGCCTTAGCATTAGCACGTATGAAATACTTTTAATGTCAGAATTGGATTGCATTTATATTAAAGATGTTCTTTCTTACATTTTCCATTTATTGGATGAATAAAAAAAACTAGTATTCAAAAACTGGACCAGGTGTTAAAACAATGAAATTTAAGAAACAGCATTTTAAAACCAGTGTTTTTATTTACTGATATTTGAAATCCCGTACAGGTCTATTATGAGCTGGTATTTCAGAAACCTTTATTTGACTGACACAGTATTGATATTTTCAAGTTCAGTTGTAATATATGATATAATTTTTCAATCTCGCCATGTGTATAATATTGAATTGTTTTGTGATATTAAACAAATATTTATATTTTTAATGTAAGTGTATAAAATGTTTTTTGTGAATGATTTGTGTGGGTGTCAAATTTCATCTCTCATTGAAGATTATGTGTTTGCAATTAATTTTGCAAATATTTTAAACATAAATTGATAACTGTGAATTGTTTATCATTTTCTGTTCTCCTTTATAATTATTATTTTACTTTTTTTATTCTACAGTTTTCAATGTATATATTTTTTGTAATATTGATTAATTTTTGTGCTATAATTTATTTAGGAATTTATTATTGATTTTTTTCTTCATTCATTTGTAAATAAAGCATAAGCTTTTGAAACTTCAATAAACTTCCTGGTCTCTTTGTTTTGGAAGTTTTGCTCATACTATTTTAAAGATCTTAGTTTTTGACAGTGTGACCTTCCATGGCTTCTCAACCTTTAGGATTCTAATTGAAATAGTTTGCCATGGCCTAATGGATATGGTGTCTGCCTGGCGATCGGGAGGTCACGGGTTCGATCCCCACCGAGGGAGCGTTCTGTGATCTAGATCTTCCCCAAAGACACCAAGTACGGGTTATAGGCCCAGGAAACGGACTTGAGAGCGTTTATATAAGCCTGAGGCTTTAGATGCAATCGAGCTAAAATAAATAGGTTTTAACTAATTGAAAACAATATAACGTTTTGTTAATTCTTTTCCATTGGTTGTTTATATACTGATTATTAAGATGTATTATTAGTGACACAGCCTCTTTTTAACCCTGTATGGTGTAATACAGAGTCAGTGAAATTATATGGGGCTCGAGAATCATTTTTTCTCCAGCATCAATGTAATGACCAGAGTTGGCCTTACTGTCCTTTATAATGTCGACTTTGTATCTTGTGTGACTTATTTTACCTTACTAGCCTTATATGAAAAGGTACTGAGCTAACATGGAAAAATACCCAATCATCATGGGACCTGGCTTAGCTAAGGAAAAAACGAGTATCCTGTACGAGATAAAATAAATAGATAGATAATTTTAAGCTCCACTGGCCAGAGGCCAGCGCGGCTTATGTCATTGTCCTGTGTCCGTCGTGCGTGCCTGCGTTAACTTTTTCTTTAAACATCTTCTCCTAAAGTACTGGTCCAATTCTGATGAAATTTCTCAGGAATGTTCCTTGGGTGAACCTCTTACAAATTTGTTCAAATTATGGCCCTGGGGTCAAATTTGACCCCGCCCCGGGGGTCACAAAATTGAAAATTTGCTTATATAAGGCCTATTTTGTGAAAACTTTCAAAATCTTTACATCCATAACCATTGGGCCTAGGGTTATCAAATTGGGTATGTAGAGACATCTAATAGTCCTCTACCAAATTTCATCAAATTATGCCCCTGAGGTAAAATTTGACCCTGCCCCGGGGGTCACAAAATTGAACAAATGCTTATATAAAGCCTATTTTGTGCAAACTTTAAAAATCTTTCTGTCCATAACTGTAGGGCTAGGGCTACCAAATTCGGTATGTAGTGACATCTAATAGTTCTCTACTTAGTTTGTTCAAATTATGCCCCTGGGGTCAAATTTGACCCTGTCCCGGGGGTCACAAAAATGAACATATGCTTAATATATATCCGCGGCCCATGAAATCTCTCCGCATTTTACACTGGTAGATTTTGCCTAAGCATTTTAAAAACTAGCGATATAATTGGATGTCGTTTCCCAATCTTCCAATTAAAATCGATTTCATAAAATGTGTTTGGTATTTCGTATGCAAATGGCGCCGTTGTGAAGCGAAAATTAAGATTATTGAAATGACAAATATCAATCGACTGACATCATATAGTTTGATAGGAATAATGAAATGTGTTTGTCAACGAAAAAGACTATGTTTTAGATGCAAGAAACACATATTTTGTTTAGAAATGTGCACAGTGAATTTGTGTCACGGAAACCAATGTTTCTGTTTGCAAATTGGGAGTTCAGTCTACTCGCGAAGTAAAACAATTTAGAAGAGGATCTTTCGAACATGGAAATAGACAAACATGATTTGATTTATATGATAGTGGATATGTGTATAATCAGATTCATATGCATATTCTGCTTTATTATGTTTGTCACGCTTCTCAGTTAATTGAAATAGCATTGAACTAAAGATGTGAAATGCAAGATATTGAAAGGTAAACAAATTATATATATTCATTTACCGTTTAATACACCATTAACACAAGAAGAACACTCAAGTATGTTTGTTTATATTTAGTCCATTAACCTTGTTTGTATATAACATTTTATAAAAAAAATTGTATTGTTTTGTTTGTTTTCACCAAATGGTTAGAATTATTCTTTTATGTTAACATTCTCAAAATTCTTGTTTTATTATAGGCCCTATTAATAAAAAAAAAAATTTGAATGACATCATTTTTTGATTTATAAACAGATTCCAAAAAATATTTGTTCACGATAAACTTAACAACAAATTCTTACATTGAAATTAAGTGATTTTAATATTCAGTAGCAAAAAAATAAAGAGAATCCAACTTAAAAAAGATGTATCTATTAAAAGTATATTCTACCAATGCCGTGAACAATCCCCTTGTTTATAACATGACTGCCTCTAAGTCTATTACTAGCAACCTATCAGAGAATAGGTCAGATACCTTATTTCAATATATGGCAATCCTAGTATTTTTCAAAAACAAACATGACAGGTAACCAATGTCAGATGGAAAAAGTAAAGGAAAGTTAGGTCAATCTAATTGTTTGTCATGATATCTCTTTAAACCTCACGCCGTATGCAAGTAGTGTTGCCATGATCGCAACATCTTGATGAATTATAATTCAATTTTTTGTCTAATAAACATTTACTTTGTTTAACAAACAACCTCTACAAAGATATCATTCCTACTGCCTTTCGGCACCTCATGAACCTGAAAAACTCGTAACTTTATGTTTCCTCAGGCAAATATCTTCTTTGTACAATAAACAATTTCTTCACCTCAAGAATGAAGTGAAGTTCAGGTGATCTACGTCATTAGGTATTTTGTAAATGTCATGAACTATATAAGTAACAGAAACTTTGAAACCTACAAACACTTTTTGGAATTTTGGAAAGATTCATGATTGAATGAAGGAACTTTCATAAATCTTGTAGAACATGCGAAGATTTGATCTTCAGCATCTAAAAATATGTGAAATAGAAAGAACGACAATATCTTTTGGAGAGATAAATGTACCTACGTTATAAGCAAAGGACCTGTGCGACAATTCCCAGACTTTTTAGCCTGTTTAGTTAACACTGTAGTAATGTTTTCCATATATAAAAAAAATGCTCACCCTTCCAACTTTAAGCGCCCAGTGGGACGAGGGATAAAGAGAAAGTCACATGCTTGAGTACATTTCAACCCATGCGCATTGCACGCTTTTTTCGCATAAAAAAACAGCCGAGCGATACAGGGCCACCATGGCCCTCCTGTTAAATATGCTTATGGAAAGTCTATAACTTTAATTTTGAAAATCCATTGACAAATCTATAAGAATGTTAATCAGTATGTTAAAATTTGTTTCTTTTGTAAAATCTACCATTTCTAACTTTTTCGGGTGGGAGGGGTTGTCTGCTTTAACTTGCTTAACCCTTTGCATGCTGGGAAACTTGTTGTATGCTAAAATGTCGTCTGCTGAATTTCTAAAATTAGCATTTTCTTCAATTTTTATTCAAAGAATACTATCAGAATAGCAAACAGTTTGGATCCTGATGAGACGCCAGGTTCTGTGGCGTCTCATCTGGATCCAAACTGTTTGCAAAGGCCTTTAAAATTCGGTTCCCGCACTGAAAGGGTTAAGTTGGTTAAACAAGTTATTTTTAATTACATACAGTAATTATGTATTAAGAAAGTAGCAAGTTTCCTATTAATGTATGTTGTATATTTTCCAGGATTGTCAGCCTTGTTTCCAAGTTATGTGTGTTCTCTGTTTTTCATGTGTTAATTAGTTTAATGGGTTAGTTGAATGGTTTCATGACAAGTTATATTTGTCATGTTTAAAGATTATTTACATACACATGAGTAGGGTGTGGTGGATTTATTAAATTATTATGAAGTGTTGAATTATTTATTTATTTAAAATATACTTATCTACAAATGTCAATTCTATTCATATTAGAGTACAGTAATATCTGATTGCCCATATTTCCTTGCACTTATTAAGCTTTATTATTAGTCCCCTACCGGTGAAACTTAATGGTTTGGGTTATGTGTGTCTGACTGTGAGTCTGTGTGTCTGTCACACTTTTCTGGATCCTGCAATAACTTTAAATTTCTTCATATTTTTTCATGAAACTTGAAACATTGACAGATGGCAATATGGAGATTAATGAATATGCCTGACATTTCATTCTGTTCCTACGTCAAAAATTCTGGTGGCTATGGCAAAAATAGACTAGAAATATTGCTGAAAATGGTGGACTTTCACCAGTAGGGGACTACTATTGCTTGGCAATAGTCTTGTTGTGTATTTTTTATACTTAATTCCATGACAGAACTTAGAGCATCTGCTTTTGTTAGTTTAACTGCATCAAAAGCCTTTGCCTATACTACATCAAAAGTCTTAGACTTCACTGCATAAAAAAACTTCGCTTGTACAGCCTCAAAAGCCTAAACCTCAACTGAATCAAAAGCTGTAGCATTCACTGCATCAACAGTTTTAGACTTCACAGCATCAACAGCTGTAGCAAAAGTTTTAAGACTTAAATGCATTAAAGCCTTGAGATTTAGAGTTTGCCACACAAAAGCCTTCTTTTTTTTATTCTTCAAGAGAAAGGGATTCTCGAAAGTTGTTTTGGGGGATAAACCAGTACCTGTACCAGTTCTTGAATCCCTTTTATCGTTACAGTAAAAACCTGATATCTTGAAGTCGTGGGGACAGACGAGAAAACTTAAAGCCAACTTTCAGCTTAACTACATGTGTAATTCTAATAGAATAAGTTTACTAACATTTGTCTGCATCATATTTGAATCTCCAGTTGAAGAGTATTAATACTACCTAAACTGTGTACTAATTCTGCTAACCAAATATTCACTTAATATTTTTAGTAATAAATATTTTAAAACAGATACACATACATAAAACCGATGTGATATTCACAATATAAATATTTATAAATCAGCTCATTTTAACGAAGCACATTTATAGGTACATGGAAGAAATATTAAACAACACCATTTATTCATATGTTAGTTTTTTTGCCCCCGGATCGAATGGGGTATATTGTTTTTGGCCTGTCTGTCTGTCCCAAAACTTTAACCTTGGTTAAAGTTTTGCGATAACTTATGAAATATTGAACATAGCAACTTGATATTTGGCATGCATGTGTATCTCATGGAGCTGCACATTTTGAGTAGTGAAAGGCCAAGGTCATCCTTCAAGGATAAAAGTTTAAAAAAAATCAAAGCGGTGCATTAGGGGGCATTGTGTTTCTGACAAACACATCTCTTGTTTAACAATGATATCAGTTTGTGTGGTGTTAATGAATTGTCTAATTGTCATCAAATTACAAATGTTTAAATGCATCCTGTTGGATTAGTTGATTTAGTCACCATTGCTTCCACAAAACCACCAGACTTAATACCAAATGACATGTTTTACTCAAATCAATTAATGATTGAGTTGATGAACTATTTTACTCAAAACAATAAGCGTCAATGACAAGTTGGCAACAGCTGTGACATCAATTATAGCATGGCACTAATCAAGCACTCCTAATCCATTAACAGCGTTTCGCAACTTGTAGCGACTTCAAGTTAAAGAAACAAAAAAGATGTGAAAATTGTGACCAGGACAGAGGAAAAACTTCAAGACATTCCAAAATTCGACCCAAGCGAATTCGAGCCAAACAACAGAAATTTATATTAATGTTAAGCAATCAAATTGCTATGCTTTAATGAACCTCCAAGCCAACCCCAAAGTCGAGCCAAGCGAGTTCCAGCTATCTAGTTTTGACTGTAGAAATCATCCTTGGGGAAAAACTTTGGACACTAGAGTTTTGTAAAGCAGAGTCTTCCTTAAAACAAGAGATGTGTTTGTTAGACTGTGCCGCTTTGATTTATTATAAAAACAAGGGCTGTTTGTAAAACATGCATGCCCCCCATATGTGCTGTCAGTTGTAGTTGCAGCCATTGTGTGAATACGTTTTTTGGCACTGTGACCTTGACCTTTGACCTAGTGACCTGAAAATCAATAGGGGTCATCTGAGAGTCATGATCAATGTACCTATGAAGTTTCATGGTCCTAGGCGTAAGCTTTCTTGAGTTATCATCCGGAAACCATTTTACTGTGACAAGTCACCGTGACCTTTGACCTAGTGACCTGAAAGTCAATAGGGGTCATCTGCGAGTCATGATCAATGAACCTATGAAATTTCATGATCCTAGGCGTAAGCGTTCTTGAGTTATCATCCAGAAACCATTTTTTTAAGTTGAGTCACCGTGACCTTGACCTTTGACCTGAAAATCAATAGGGGTCATCTGCGAGTCATGATCAATGTACCTATGAAGTTTCATGATCCTAGGCATTAGCATTCTTGAGTTATCATCCAGAAACCATTTTACTTTATTGGGTCACCGTGACCTTGACCTCTGACCTAGTGACCTGAAAATCAATAGGGGTCATCTGCGAGTCATGATCAATGTACCAATGAAGTTTCATGATCCTAGGCATAAGCATTCTTGAGTTATCATCCAGAAACCATTTTACTATTTCGGGTTACCGTGACTTTGACCTTTGACCTAGTAACCTGAAAATCAATAGGGGTCATCTGCGAGTCATGATCAATGTACCTATGAAGTTTCATGATCCTAGGCATAAGCGTTCTTGAGTTATCATCCAGAAACCATTTTACTGTTTCCAGTCACTGTGACCTTGACCTTTGACCTAGTGACCTGAAAATCAATAGAGGTCATCTGCGAGTCATGATCAATGTACCTAATAAGTTTCATGACCCTAGGCATAAGCGTTCTTGAGTTATCATCCGGAAACCATTTTACTATTTCAGGTCACCGTGACCTTGACCTTTGACCTAATGACCTGAAAATCAATAGGGGTCATCTGCGAGTCATGATCAATGTACCTATGAAGTTTCATGATCCTAGGCACAAGCGTTCTTGAGTTATCCGGAAACCATTTTACTATTTCGGGTCACCATGACCTTTGACCTAGTGACCTCAAAATCAATAGGGGTCATCTGAGAGTCATGATCAATGTACCTATGAAGTTTCATGATCCTAGGCCTAAGCGTTCTTTAGTTATCATCCGGAAACCATCTGGTGGTCATACGGACGCATGGACCGACATGTGCAAAAACAATATACCCCCTCTTCTTCGAAGGGGGGCATATAAATTATCATTTGGCAGGTTCAGATAATTTTTACAAGGGAAGTAATATTCTTAAAAGGGATATACGTAAAATATTACCTCCCTTGTAAAAATGATTTTTACCTGCCAAATGCTAAATAGAAATTATCTCCCTTTAAAGGCATAAAAAACTCCATATAAGTGGAATATGTCGTCCCTGATAATCCTGTGTGGACTGCACAGGCCTATCTCAAGCAATACTTTAAACTAGAGATGGCAAAATTATTCGAACATTCGATTGAATGGTCAGTATTCCAGTAACAAATTTGATATTCGCAATTTTTTTTCAAACGTTATTGTCTTTATATTTAATGACCTGCGAGCCGCTAACACCCGAATTCATTTGGGATTAACATGTTTGATGCGACGTTCTTCGTGTCAAACTGATAACGCGGCCCGTTTCAGCGTTGATTGCGCAATGCAATATACACACTCTAAGAAAGGCCCCAAACTGTTGTTTGTTAATGGGGTTCCAATTAACAGCTTCAATTGACTGGCGAATAATAATTAAGTTTCTGTGATCACAGAATGAACAACCATTAAAATGTGTGAATTACTCAAATTGTGCAATGCAATATACGCACTCTAAGAAAGGGCCCAAACTGTTGTTTGTCAATTAGGTGCCAATTACTAGTAATGGCTTCAATTGACTGGCGAATTATAATTTAGTTTCTGTGATCACAGTTGAACAGACATTAAAATATATGTGAATTACTCAAATTTAACATTGTTATCTTAATGCCGAGCTAAGCCTTTATTTGTCAGTAAGCATTCCGCTGAAACATGACTGGCATGTATGTGCCCCGACCCGGGATCGAACACGGGACCTCTGGATTTCAGCAAGCGCCTTATCCACTGAGCTATGGAGGCACAAATGATGTAAATTTAAAAAGTAAAATGTTGGTAGAAAACTTCAGAACAATTATTTGGATTTGTAAATACTTTACACGGTCTGTGGATAAGAAGACCGCAACGTGTAATGTGTGTAAAGTTAGTTTTCCATATGCGCTGTCTGCTACAAATCTGTGGAATCATGGCACTGCTAAGCATCCTGGTTCACTGGAAAGTGCTAGAAATAAAGTCAAACAGCATTACTTTGTATGCCTTATTGATATATTTCTTTATATAAACGTACATGCTATCATTACTTTTAAAATTTCAAATAAAAATAAAATTATATGACATGACGTTTTTCCTTCTATTTGTGCCCGATAACAGTTTCGGTCATAGCATTAGCCGACAGCGATAGAATTATTCGTTAGCAGCGTTAATAAACAGCCTCGTATTCAGCAAACGAATTTAACATACAAAACAATGGAATTTAACACAGAACAAGTTGCACTCTTTTCTGATATAATTTGCCTACATAGGTTTTTTGAAAGTTAGTTTTTACAATTAAGCTTTATTTTCTTTCTATTTCTCAACATAACAATTGTATATTCAATTGTATTTCTGTGTCAATTTATATTTAATATCCCTACTGGATATGGAACTGAGTAATAGAAGTTAAATCAATCCAACGGTTTCATGCGAATATTCAAATATTTGGTTGAATGGATTTGCGAATATTCGAATATCGATATAGGTATTCGATGCCATCCATACTTTAAACGCACCCATAAAGAAAGGTTTTCCCAGTCTTAAAACTTTTGATGATTAGAAAAAAAATATAATAAATTAAAATCCCACTTACTTTCTTTGATTTCTTTTAAGCAAATTTATAAATATTTCTCATAAATCCCATGTTTCCCCACATTTTCAGACATTTATTTGAGATTCAAATGGGCACAAATATTTCATAGTAAACAACAATTAGAAACACAATCACAATGCACAGATAAATTTTCAGCTGCATAGTTATTTATGATGGTGATATTGATGATATCTATAATGATAGTGATAATGATTAAGATGGAAGTGATAACGTCAATAACGATGAAAACAATGCCATGATGAAGATAATGATTATGATGATTTAGATGATAATGACAAATATAATATAAATAAACAATAAAATTGATAATGTTGGTGATGATGAGAATAACATTCATGATATGAATGATGCCTTTTGATGATGATGATGATACATGTATAAAAATATAATACAAGTGATAGCTGTAGCAGAAATAAAAAGTATTTAAATTTTAAAAGTAAAATTATGGAAAAATACTTTAACCACAACATTTATTGGGTAAATTGAAGCTTTCAAATGCAAGGGATATAAGCACTTTATAATAATTATATACAATTACTTCAAATGTAAATATAGTTACCAAAAATGAAAACATTGACCAATATTAAAAATAAAATAAAATATAAAAGTGAGCATATTCTTCTAAATTAACAACTGAAGAACATTAAAGGACACAATTTTTTCCGAGAGGATAAACACATATCGAGCAATCTCGTCCCTTTGGTGACATACTGCTCATAATGAAAAACGATTTTGAACATAATCTGCACCAAACATGTCATCCATCGCCACTCCAATTGATTGGAAGCTGTAGAAGTTTCATAATTATCTGATTAAAATGAAGAAGTTAGAAGGACAAGAAATGATAAAAGACCAACCAATATTGTTACACAAGTATACCCCTCCCTCATTAAACTTTGGATGTGTAATTCTTAAAATCTTCAAAATGTTTAGGCTCAACAAAATTAATGTTTAGATAGTTTATATCGTAAAACACCGAGCAATAATCATCGGTATTTATTTTACAAAAATAATGTCCGAACGGATTTGAACGATAATTGAACTTCCGAAAACCAAATTTCTCCAATTGTTTCAAAATCTGAAATTTGTTTATGAGTTCGCCTTTTGTAAGATAAGTGTCAAGAGGCTCGTATGGCGGGTGTTTTAAATGCGCTTCGAAGGCGATCTGTTTAACATTGTGGAGTGAATCATCCTGCAGCATTTCTTCAATGGCTGGCCATTCACTGTATTCTACGTCGAACTTGAGGTAATCAATGATTCTCTGAAAATATAATAATGAAGCTAAGTGGTATGTATGTTGAAATTATATCATGAGGTTGTGTGTGTGTATTTTGAAATTTATGAAGTGTAGGGGTTCGTTCAGGCCTGATGATGCAATACTGAGTGTGTCACAGAACTCTTACCATTTTATCATACTAGACTTACGAAAATTGAATATAATCAATTTCCAGCTATTTGAGGTTGCTATTTTACTTAAAGATATTAAAATTTGGTGAGGTCACATGCTCAATGAGGAAGCCAAAGTGACCAGAGGAAACTCTGCTTGTTCATACCAGGTGTGGGGAACACCAACCAAGCTCTGGGAGCAAGAATTAAAACCTTGCCTAAGTGAGAGGCACACATACCAAACTGTGTGCTTTCTTCACAGCCATGTACTAACCACTGCTATCTGACAGCCATGTTTTTAAGGCCTACTCAAGTCTTGGATGTTGTACTGCCATGTATTGGAACGCTGCCGTGAACACAGCACAGCCTTATCGGCTGAGATAATGAAAATGCTGAGATGGTGAAGGTAAATCACCTAAACCATTGCTCGGTGAGCAAAAAAAATTGCAGATAAGGATAAATCGAACCTGATGGCCGTAGAATTCCATATAAACACCACAAAACATAATATTCTGAAAGGAACCCCACTTGAGCATGACACAGAAAAAGAATAAATGTGTTTGTCTCCTTGAATTTCTTGCCGTATTCAACAGCAATTCATTTATATCACCACAGTATACTCACAATGTCCTTGGTTAGCAGGTTGACCATTACTCAATGCACAAGTACTAAGTAACTAGTAACTAACAACTATCTGAGTCAGTAGTAGGGAGAGAATGGCCCTTGACATGCATTTATTACCAGTCATCTCACAAATAATGTGGAAAGACCGAAAATAAAACCCGATCTTCGGATCTGTCATCCAGCCCTCTACTAACTCAGCAGGGGCCATTCATCTTTATGAAACAACGATACAACAAAAACTTAATTGCAAACTTACGTCAAGATGTCCTGCCTCTTTCAGATGCTGCCGGAAAGTTTTCATCTGCCACTTTCTGTTACTGCAGTCCTTCATTCCACACAGACCTTCCGGTTTGAAGCGCATACCAGCGGTCCGGTTGTGGGGAGGACGATTCATGCTGGAAGAGAAATAAATGTGTACATATAGGAGTAGTGTAACTCCTGAAACTTAATTAGGAGAGAAAATCTTGTCAAGGAGTACGGTACTTTACAACGTATTACGTGCTGTTTTATACCCCCAAAAGTTGGTGCGCATTATGCATGGTTGTGTGTAATAAATGGTTAAATGTGGTATAACAAGGGCTGTTTGTAAAACATGCATGCCCCCCTATATGGGCTATAAGTTGTAGTAGCAGCCATTGTGTGAATACGTTTTTTGTCACTGTGAACAGTGGTGGTGGTGGTGGTGGTAGTAGTAGTAGTAGTATTAGTAGAAGTAGTAGTAGTAGTAGTAGTAGTAGTAGTAGTAGTAGTAGTAGTAGTAGTAGCAGTAGCAGTAGCAGCAGCAGTAGCAGCATTACAATACCAATACTTAAGAATGATCAAATGGGAAAAGGCAGGGTTTTTTTTTAGGAAAAGGGGAAGACGCTGGACGCTGGGTAAAAGGGGAAAATCGAGCGCGAAAGAGACATATTTGGGGAAAAAATAAAAACTGTTCATTTCAATGTCTATAACTCACCTACAGACTTCAGGGTTTTTTTTAGAAAAAGAGGCATGTCTCTGACCTTTTTGTTCTTAAACACATGAACAAGTATGATATTTAAGTCAAAGTCCTAAATAAAGTTGCAGGTGTAGATCTAATAATGGGAAATGTTTTCAACTGTGGCCGGGGAACGATGTCAATATTATGATTTCAATTTCATGATGAATGGGTTGACGATCTAGATCTGCTACAGTATTGGAAGGGAAAGGTGCGGCAGCTGCCGATTGTCCACTTTCACTTTCACAATAATCCGACAGTATTAAAAAAATAATCAATGTTGATTACATGTACCTCCGAATCCTGCTGGGTTTCAACGGTTTTTGATGATTCATTCTTAAAAAATGCGTCAACGCAATTAATATTTTCCGAGTCCGAACGTTTTATTTTGTTCGTGTATGAACGCCAATTGTGAGACTTTTTTTCTGTTTTAACGTTTATATCTTGGCTTTCACATAACCCGGATGAAAATTCGACTGGTTTCCGGTAACTAATTGACGAAACACCGTTTCTAGCGCAAGACCGGAATCCAGTAAAATAGTCACATAATTAATACGATTAGTTGCCCGGTTTCCATGACGAAATTTAAGAGCTATATATAGAATCACTGGGATTCCCAGATTTGAGCGTTCGTCGGAGAGAGAGAGCGAGATCGTTGTACATGGTACAAATTGGATAAGTGTCGACTTCCCAAAAGAAAAAGAACATTTCTTTGAGGGTAAAATATTATATTTTGGTGAAAAAATATTTTTTTGGAGGGGGAAAAGGTTTTTTTAGGGGAAAAATTCTGGTAGGGGAAGACGCCGAATATCGGCGTCACTTTCTTAGTAAAAAAAACCCCTGAAAGGTAACCTAGCACTGGCAGTAAATATGGGGCTCATTTACAGGTCAGATTTGGAATCTGCTGTAAAATGAGATTTTGAATGAATTAAAGGGAGGCAAATCTGTAATAAAAAGAACATGCATAAACCGTAGTTGTTTCCCTTGTTTGAACCATGCTAAATCCTTATAATGCCTATTTCCAGTAACTGTGACCTTCAACTGTGACCTTGACCTTTGACACTAGTGACCTCAAAATCAATAGGGGTCATCTGCGAGTCATGATCAATGTACCTATGAAGTTTCATGATCCTAGCCCCAAGCGTTCTTGAGTTATCATCCGGAAACCACCTGGTGGACGGACCGACCGACCGACCGACGGACATGATCAAAGCAATATACCCCCTCTTCTTCGAAGGGGGGCATAATTATGATATACATGATGAAAGGTCCATGACTGGAATTTTGGAAGTTCTGAGAAAATAATTGAGAGTAAATTATTACAAAACTTCATTGAAGTTCGATGCAAACCCAAAACATTAAGGCAAAGAAGCCACTTAAACACAAACATTTAATTGTAAAGATATTGTTAGTGTCCTGCAATCTGGATGATAAAGCTTAAAGTGAGAACAATTTATTAATTTAACAATTGCGTATATTGTTTTCTAAATGCAAATTTCAGTAAGCCAATAAAAAAATCCTTTTTTCAACAAGATTAAGAATGTTTTTGTCAGATTCAAAACAGGTGTCGCCTACTTGATAATGTAGTAGGTCTAGTAGTAAAATAAAATAATACAAGAGTTCCGCGGTCGGAGATGACCGCATTGAAGCCGGATTTTTGATTTAAATGACAGGAAAGTACCTTTCGTGTTTTTGTCAATGCAATACTTAAATTACTGAAATATTGTTCAAAGGTCAAAATGAAATGTAAGTACTTTTCAAGGCATGAGCAAACCTTGTGTTATGTTTTGAATGCATGCATATACATGAACAACAATAACATTTAAGGTCACAAATATGAACTTGAATTGACAATTAGGAAAGTTTGATCTCAATTTTTTTATTAGCAAATTAGTAACATATTGTTTGAAGTTTCCATCAATTTCATTATCAAATGTAAGAAAATAAACTTAGATGAAATAATACTATTTATTGTTTTGCTTTCAGTGGTCATCTAAGTGTGCTTGCAAACCTTCATGTCAAGTTTGAAGACTCTATGTCCAAGCATACCAAAGTTATAACAATTTTAACATTTTAACATTTAAGGTCACAGTGACCTTGACCTTCAAATGAATGACATTGAAATGACCAGTGGTCATCTTCTAGTACTGGCCAATCTTTATTTCAAGTTTGAAGACTCTAGGTACAAGCATACCAAAGTTATAACATGAAATAAGAACTTTAACATTTTTACATTCAAGGTCACAGTGACCTTCACCTTCAAATGAATGACCTTGAAATGACCAGTGGTCATCTGTTAATCCTGGCCAACCTTCATGTCAAGTTTGAAGACTCTAGGTCCAAGCATACCAAAGTTATACCATGAAATAAGAACTTTAACATTTTTACATTCAAGGTCACAGTGACCTTGACCTTCAAATGAATGACCTTGAAATGACCAGTGGTCATCTTCTAGTACTGGCCAATCTTTATTTCAAGTTTGAAGACTCTAGGTACAAGCATACCAAAGTTATAACATGAAATAAGAACTTTAACATTTTTACAATCAAGGTCACAGTGACCTTGACCTTCAAATGAATGACCTTGAAATGTCCAGTGGTTACTTACTAGTTCTGGCCAACCTTCATGTCAAGTTTCAAGACTCTAGGTCCAAGCATACCAAAGTTATAACAACTTTAACATTTTTACATTCAAGGTCACAGTGACCTTGACCTTCAAATGAATGACCTTGAAATGTCCAGTGGTTACTTACTAGTTCTGGCCAACCTTCATGTCAAGTTTCAAGACTCTAGGTCCAAGCATACCAAAGTTATAACAACTTTAACATTTTTATATTGAAGGTCACAGTGACCTTCACCTTCAAATGAATGACCTTGAAATGACCAGTGGTCATCTGTTAATCCTGGCCAACCTTCATGTCAAGTTTGAAGACTCTAGGTCCAAGCATACCAAAGTTATACCATGAAATAAGAACTTTAACATTTTTACATTCAAGGTCACAGTGACCTTGACCTTCAAATGAATGACCTTGAAATGACCAGTGGTTACTAACTAGTTATGGCCAACCTTCATGTCAAGTTTCAAGACTCTAGGTCCAAGCATACCAAAGTTATAACAACTTTAACATTTTTTATATTGAAGGTCACAGTGACCTTGACCTTCAAATGAATGACCTTGAAATGACCAGTGGTCATCTGTTAATCCTGGCCAACCTTCATGTCAAGTTTGAAGACTCTAGGTCCAAGCATACCAAAGTTATACCATGATATAAGAACTTTAACATTTTCGAGCACGCCGCCACCCCGCCACCCCGCCACCCCCGCCCGCCCGCCCGCCCGCCCGCCCGACAACATCAATCTATAAGCCGAGATTTTTTCGAAAAAAATCCGGCTAAAAATGATAATAATCTTAATATATTTCATCAGTCTAGCTTTAGTAGTTTTTTTAATCAAAGGATCCTGATTCAAATTTTTTATTACATGCAAAGCGAGCACATCTTTTTTTGCCTGAATTAAGAACTGAAATCACATGCTTATTCCCCATATGACCCTCCATCAATATACCATCAACCTTAAAGAAGAACTTTTTGACTTTTCACAGGATCCAGATTTTAGTTTTTATTATTTCTGTAACCATAGCAACCACAATCTGTGTCTGACAAAATTATTTATTAAAAAACGTGCATGATAACCATATGGTCCTCTATTCATGTATTGAGTTTTTATCAACCTAGCTTTGATACTTGTTCAGTTATTGCTGGGCCCAGACGTTTTCGACAGTTTTCACCTATTTCTGCAATCATAGCAACTACAATTTTTTTTATGACAAAAAACTAAAATAACATATGTGGCACATGGCCCCAAATCCACACAGAAGGATTTATCAATCTAGCTAAGTACTTTTTATTTATTGCTGGATCCAGATTTGGACAAACTGACAGACAGATATAAGGCTGGTACCCTCTGGTGAAACCGGTAGGGCAACCAACAACATATTTACCTTGGGTCAAATGCCATCACAGTACAGCCATAGTATTCAAACAGGTCATCCTCAAACCTCCAGTCATTGCCAATACTGCAATAGAAAGAAACTATGTAGTTACTGTAATCACTGTACACTCCCAAATGAACCCTGAAGAAAATGTGCATTACCATTTATTTCCAAATAAACACTGTAAAATATATGGAGTACCATATACTCCCAAACAATGTAGTAAATGTGTAGGGCAATACACTTCCAAATAAATGATGTAGCAAATGTTGATCAATAGATATTTCCAAACAAACTGTATAGAAAATGTGGAGCCCTGTTAATTTCCAAATACAGTGTAAAAGTAAAACTGTAGAGCACTGTTTAATAAAAAATAAACACAGTAGAAAATGTGAAGAACTGTTTATTTCCAAACAAATGGTTAAGATATCGTAAAGTTTGTTAAAACAAGAGGGCAAAGATGGCCCTAGTTCGCTCACCAATCTTTACCTAATGTCAAACTTGACCTAGATATTGTCTAGACAAACATCCTGGTCAAGTTTCATCATTATTGAACCAAAACTCTGGCGTACGCAGTGTTTTTGTTTTTGTAAGATTTGACCTGGTGACCTGTATTTTGAGTTGACCCCACTTACCAAACATCAAACTTTGCTTACGAAAATAAATATTTTGACCAAGATTCATAAAATCTGAAACCAAATTGTGACCTTTAGAGTGTTTACAAGGATTTTGTATAATATAACGAAAATTTGGACAATCTAAGGGCAATAATTATGGCATTAATTATGTGATTTTGCTCATTATCAAACTTGACTGAGATCTTTCAGCAACTTTCATTAAGAATGCTTGAGAAGTGTGAATGCCAGAGTGTTTACAAACCAAATGTGGACGGACGGACGGCGGACAAAGACCAATCCTAAAACCTCACCTGAGCAATCAGGTGAGCTAAAAAGTGTGTTTCACCGATCTGAGCCATTTTCCAACTTGTCCGAGAAATCAATAAAACCAATGTATTGACTAAGTTTCACGATGATTAGGAAAAAAATGTGACTTCTATAGTGTTCGATCACAAGGTTTCTCTCTAGTCACATAAGGAAAACTGCTCCCCCCCCCCCCCCCCGCAGCCATGTGTTTTGAACGATCGGAACAATTTCGAACTAATATGAGATATATATAAAACCAAACTTTTCACCAAGTTTCATGATGATTGGGCAAAAAATGTGACTTCTAGAGTGTTCAGAAGCTTTTTTTACTATATAAATATAAGAAAACTGCCCCCCCCCACCCCCGGCAGCCATGTTATTCAACTGACCGGAACCATTTTTTAACTCAACTCTCGTATGAAGGGAACAAATGTTCTGACCAAATATCATGAAAATTGGGCCAAAAATGTGACTTCTTGAGTGTTCACATGTTTTTACTATATACATATAGAGAAAAATGCCCCGCCCACTGGTGGCCATGTTTTTTCACCGATCTGGACCATTTTCGAACTCGTCCAAGATATCAATAAAACCAATGTTTTGAACAACTTTCATGATGATCGGACAAAAATTGTGACTTCTAGTGTGTTTACAAGGTTTCTCTATAGCCAAATAAGGAAAACTGCCCTGCCCACTGGCGGCCATGTTTTTCAACGGATGAGAACCACTTTTGAACTTAACCAACATATCATTAAGACAAACATTTTGACAAAGTTTCATGAAGATTGGGCATGAGATGTGACTTCTACAGTGTTTACAAGGTTTTTCTTTTTTTGACCTAGTGACTTAGTTTTTGACCCGGCACAACCCAGTTTCGAACTCGACCGAGATATCATTGGGACAAAGCTTCTGACCAAGTTTCATGAAGATTGGAAAAGAAATGTGCCCTCTAGAGTGTTTATGAACAAATGTTAACAGACGGACAGACTGACGACAGACAAAGACCGGTCACAAAAGCTCACCTGAGCAATCAGGTGAGCTAAAAACAACACAAACCGCCCTTGGTAGATTTTTACTTCCTACTTGAGTACTATTCTTGTCCAAACAGTGAATTTAATGCTCATTTAATGCAGGCAGTAATGACATGCTTTATGTGGATTTAATACACCCAACAAATAATTACAAAAGGGATGTCATAGGAACAAATGTTCTCATCAAGCGTCATATGGGGCAAAAACGTGTGACTTAAAGAGTGTTAACAAGGTTTCACAAAAGATAAATATGGAACAGTCCTTTGAGGCCATGTTTTACAATGAACAGCAACAATTTTCTATCTCCATCCATCCAAATGATAAGAACAAATGATCTGTTTCATGACGATTAGACAAAATGTGATTTCTGGAGTGTTTGACTGTCTAACTATTGCCATACAAGAGAAACTGCCTCGTCCCTGGATGCCATGTTTTTTAATAGACTGGACCTATTTTGAACTCTGATCAGACATCATTAAATGTTCTGAGCATCTTTCAAGAAGATTGGTTTAAAAAACTTGGCTATTAAAGGTATAAATATAGCAATATTAGGAAAGCTGCTCTGCTTATCAGTTTTTCAACATATCAGAACAATTTATTTAACTCAGTCTGAATATCATTAATACAAATAATCTTATCATGCCTAATGAAGATTGCAATACAAATTTGACATGCAGCATGTTCACATGGTTACTACTGGTATATAGTAATACATGTATAAGGAAAAGGTGCTAATGACTATTTAAATCTATTTAACAAGCAACATCATGCACAAGTTTGAACTTTGGCAGCTAATTGTGACATCTGAACAGGGGGCTTGCGTGTGACATGCCATCATTAACTAAAGAACATATGCAGCTAGTCTTTCTTAAAATTGCAAGATAAATGATGGAGCTTACTCTCTCAAGACATGACATTTGACCCGTCTGTGCAACCTTGACACTGACTAACCCTGACTTATCCAGTAAATCGCCATTATTGCCATAGCAACAAAATTGTAAAACTGGCGACAGTTTTTCAAGATTGGTGATTTTTCAAAAACAGGGGTACTTTTTACTTAGTTGACAAATCAGCTCTATTGTGCAGCCAGTTTAAGACAGTCATTAACTGAAGCGGATAGTATTAAGCCAAGGCTTACTCCATAGTCCAAGGGAAGTGTTTGTTACAAGAGCAGGTGTTAAACTGAAAGATTACTGGTGTATTGAACATCACAGCACCAGTTTTCGACTTGTATAGGCACAAACACTCTGAATTGAATCTTACATACCAACATTGTTTTGTTTTCATCATCTGACTAGTTATTGTTTTTTAATGATTAATTTGCAATAGGTAAACTTTCAATTCAAAATAATACAACAAATGGAACAAGACTATTGCCAAGCCATAAAAGTCCCCTACCCATAGCTATTTTAGAGAGATTGTCTTTGTTCTGCCATTTTCAGCAATATTTTAGTTTATTTGTTGCCATAGCAACCAGAATTCTTGACCCAGGAACAAAATGAAATGACGTGCATAATCTTCATATTGCCATCTATCCATGTTTCAAGTTTCATGAAAAAATATGAAGAACTTCTAAAGTTATCACAGGATCCACCATTTTCAGCAATATATCTAGTCCATTTGCCATAGCAACCAGAATTTTTGACGTAGGAATAAAATGAAAAGACGTGCATTATCTCCATATTGCCATTTGTCCATGTTTAAAGTTTTATGAAAAAAATATAAAGAACTTTTAAAGTTATCGCAGGATCCAGAAAAGTGTGACAGACTGACAGACACACAGAGTGCAAACCACAAGTCCCTCTCCGGTTTCACCGGTAGGGGACTAATAAAACTAAAGGAGCATTTCGAGACATGTGCTTTTCTTGCATTCCAAAACCAGGTTGACCTTTGGAAGGTAAACAAGGAGGCAAATTTTGTGTTGCTTCATTTCAGAACATTATTACACTGTCTGTCCTTAGACCTGATGCATGTTTTCATGAATAATGAACAGACAGTAATAATCAACAAAATTAATACAGATCTTTATGGAAAGAGGATACAGCAATCTGCAGGTTAAGTGTTATCTGTATATTGTCATACATTTTATAACGCTACATAACAATGATTGATATTGAAAACAATTTACATTATTCAACATGTTGGAATACATGTGTTAAGGATACATCTAGTTCATACATTTAAGAACTGCAAAGCAAGTTTTAATATTAGGAACGCAGTTTATTTTCTTTGAAAGCAACAATTACTGGTAAGTTTAAATACTCTGAAATGTGTGCAATATCATTAACAATGAATGGCGAAAACTTTTTTAAAGCAGCGATACTAAGTGGCAAGAACTTTTTGGGGGCCAGGGGGAACCCTGCTTACCCAAACGAATACACAAGACACGGCTTTGTCAGCGTAAATGGTGGTGTCATGCATACATTCCAACCACCGTCATGCTGGAATCCAAGGCGAACATCGTTGTCACATGTTATCTGCTTCTGCTGGAAATACCTGGAAACAAAAATCAACTAGAGCAGGGTTTCACTGGATGCAATTTTTTGCATCACATACCCTTTATTAAGGATTGGAATTCATTCTACATGTACCAGTAAATGTAAACTTGCATACCATCTTTTGCAAAAAATGTGGGACATGTGTAGCTTAATATTTTTGTCGTCTGAAATTATTTATATCATTTATGTGAAATACTAGCAAAAATAAAGTATTTGTAGTAAACAGCTATATATTCAATAATGCTGCTTTTCATTATAAGTTTGTGTGAACATTGAGTTTGTTGGAAGATAATTTGAAGGCTAAATTTGATTGACAGGACCAACACTATTTATGATACAAGTCTTGTGGACCCCTTACAATAAACATTGATGTAAAAGCCTGCTAGAACTTTTTTCCCAAACATGCCTTATACCTTCCCAATGTTTTGTTAGCTACATGTATGCTCAAGGAAAAAATTCTAGAATGTGCACAATGTATGGATCACTTGGGATGTAAAAATCCCTTTCACAAGTACACTTAACTCTTTACCACTAAGATATGTATTTTGACGCAGTTGTAGTCCATTAGAAAGTTAAATTTACTTAAAGACTTTTTTTTATTAGATTCAAGTTTTAAAAACTTCATTTTCAACCCTTAGATACTGATGAGCAGCAAACAGCATAAAACCTGAACAGACTGCGAGTTACTCGCAGGCTGTTCTAGTTTTATGCTGGTTGCAAAAGCCATTTTCACTTTGCTTCTTATGGGGGAAAGTGTTAAAGGTACGGGCATTTCTAAGTTTCACTTTCATCCTTTGAGAAATATGGAAGTTGTAACCAAATTTAAGCATTTTATGCAGACAAACTGACTGACTGAAAAGAACAACAGTGTCTTTAATATAACCCCTACCAGTTGGGTATTATTAAGTCGTTTTATTTCAACAGATTTTGAGCTTAAGCTTACAGACTTAGCAAAGTTGGTTCAATTTACCATGTACTTTGTAGAAAAGGAATAGATGTTTAAAGGTTTGAATGTCAGGGAATGTAGAATAAAAAAATACCCATATGTGCAACAACATTTTGGAATCTTTTAAAAGCATTAAATTGTATTTCAATCCATTTATTTTACCTATTGATTAACAGCTCAACTTTTGAAAATGGTAAATCTGCAGTGATGTTCACATTAGTGATGTTGGTATGGTGTAGAAACCCAGGCTTGCTGTTGTGTTTACGCTGGAAAGAAAAAAAGTAGTACCAGTACTTGTCCTTTGCTCACCATGTATGACAGAATAAAACAAATAGATGACTAAAATTAAATGAAATTCATTCAGCACGATGAGTCTAAGATAAAGTCTTAAACAATAGCTGTAGAGGTATCAATTTACATGTAATATAGATATCTATTATATGCAATGTCTGATAATGAAGTAGTAGTGCCATTTTGCTTACTTTTTTCATTATTTGCTCTTTCTATTTAGTTTTATGTATACAGTCATGAGAAATTTTAACATGAATAGGGGCAGACAGTTGTTATTTCAACAAATAAAGAACTTGTTTGGAAGGAGGATTAATCACTCTGCAAGTAAAATGTAATGTTGATATTTTCATATATTTTCGCGACCTAACAAAACTGTCAACGTTGATGACATTAGTTGAAATAACGTGTTGTGAAATAAATATATCCTATTATTAACAATAACAATGTTTCATTTTAATCTCCAGACTGGATGCTATTTCATGGTGACATTGATCATTGTTTAGACTTTTAATTTGTCAATATAGATTTTTGTTTTAATTAATATGATTATTGTGGACAAACATTGGCTCAAAGTTATATAAAGCAACGAATTAAAGTAGTGACAGTCAAAACGTTTTTTTTGACCCAGTGAAACCCCTGAATTTATTTCATGTTTTCTTCATTTCATTTTCTTCTAAAAGGCCACTGATGCTGAAACTGGAACCTGAAAGATTAACATGCAGTTCAATGATGATAGGTGATAAAAAAAACATCAAAATTCTCCCCCCCCACACACACACCGGACAGAAATATGATATCTACATATCTCTAATGCGTGAAGTCGGATGCTAGCCCAAGTCGGTTAGGAAATTGGCTGCTAAGTTGTTATCCTTAGCGCCAATGTAGATAGTAATATATTTATTGTAATTTCATTACACAAAATGAGGAACAGCATACAATTGGTGAAGTCATCCAATGCACTTAATGTTTACAATTAATAAGTATATAGTATAACCAGAGTATATACTTAAGTATATTTATAACCAAATGCCCTATTTTCCAAAATTACGCGTGAAATGTGCCCTTTTTGGGGACACTCCCCTCTATTTTGAAAAGCTGGCTGGAGCACTGCAGTGTATATGTACATTTCTGTATAATGTAGCACTGATGACCATTCATGTCAGGCCTTTAAACTAACTTTGAGCTATTCCCAAAAAAATGATGCAATTTGTTTTACAAAATTGGGAAAAGTACCATTCCTGTGCCAATTGGGAAAAATTACGGCATTAACCCTGAAATTGGGAATATTTGCATTGTGATCTGCAGATTAAGAATTATGGTTCTTTCTTATTAATTGCTTGATAATAAGATGCACAATACCATTTAAATGATATTTTACATGCCTTTTTGCTTCAAATGTTCAGTTTCTGTGCTCATTTATTATTTCACTTTCAGGAATTTGTTAAATGGACATTGGGAAATTTTTAATTTTTCCTGACCTCAACTAGGAAAGCACCTTTTACAAGTACTTTATTATGAAGGAAAAAAACACACTGTACCTGAAACTATTGAGTGTAGGACATTAGCCCTCTGGGACATTAGCCCCCTAGGACAAAAGCCCCTAGGGCATTAGCCCCTTTGGACATTAGCCCCGCCCCCCTAGGACATTTGCCCCTTAGGACATAAGCCCCTACCTATTTTAACATTCATTTTTTTAGGTATTTAATTTCATCTTTTTTTAAATTTATGGAATTAATGGGTTATTTATATAAAAAACAGCAACAAAAACACAATTTGTTTCTTATGTATCTAACTGTAAGGTAATTTAAGACTTCTGGATGGTGTCAGAAATGTTTGCAAAATAAATAGAGTCCAAAGAACAAATAGTAAAGAAATTGTAAAAAAAAAACACTAAAATTTACGTGTGTGGTACAAGCTATATATTGTTTGTATTTACATATGAAATTAAAAAAAATGGAATAAAAATGCTTACTTTAAAAAAAGTTTTGGACTTGGGGCTTATGTCCTAGCGTGCACTTTTTTGAAGAGGCTTTTGTCCTAGGGGCTTTTGTCCTAGGGGCTTATGTCCTAGGGGCTAATGTCCTAGAGGGCTAATGTCTGTACCCCGATACTCTTAGTACCTATTGAGCAAACACAATTGGTCATTATAGACTTAGGTACTACTTAAAAGTACACTTCAATGTACCCCTGTTAATGAGTTACATGTAAAATAAAGAGTTATAAAATAGATATTGATGTTTAAGCTACTTCATGGCGACAATAATTTTTATTTTACAGCTTGAAACAAATGAAAACAATTAGAATAATTTTCTTTGGTTCTGTGGTTTAATATTTGAATAAATAAATCTGAAATATTTATGCAGCCTACTGTTGCTGTACAGTACACTCCACGCGTTTTCCCCAAAAAACGCCCTCCCTCCGCGTTTTTTTTCTGCTAGCGAGTGTTCACGCGGCGTTGGAAGAGCGAGGTGAACTCGATAAAAAGATCGACATTACGCTGCGTTCGCTAATTCCCGCGGCGTGTATTTCTTTAGCCTAGTCGGTAAATGCAGACAATTTCCGTTCTTATCAGTGACCGCCGCGCAACGCCGCGTTAGCAGTGTGCTACTGGGCATGCCAAAAAATTAAAACATTGTTATAATAAATTGTTTAAATACTGTAGTACATGTATAAAAAAGAAAATTGTATAGAAAATTAATATATGTTTTAATTCACAGGTACGTCTACAATATGAATTAAAACGCCAGGTGATCGTTTTAAGTTTAAAAGGATAAATGTTCCGTAAAATTTTCAAATGAGAATAATAATAAGTAATACGAAACACACTACGATTTTAAATGTTAACACGACGTTTACAGATGCTTCCAATATACAGTCATCTTGTATATTTCCCAACAAAAGCCCGGGAAAATTATGCTGCAATGTACAAGGTCAAGGTATACTCCTGCAAAGCGTGCGTGTATTGATATTTTGATACAAATTTTGTAGCGCAGAGAACACTTAATTCTGTTGATTTCGGTTAAAAGCTTCTTTGGTATTTTTTAACAAAATTATATCGCGAATAAGTTGATATTTTCTCCAAAATAATTTCAAATCGAGCACGCCGAATCTTTATCGTTACGGTATTTTAGTAAAGTAATTATTTTAACAGTAATTGTACTGTAAACTGATTAAAGAAGACATCTGGGCGTAACTGGATTAAGTGTTCGACGTTATGAAAACACGCAAAGCTTGTCTACTGACCTCTTGTGTAGACTGCTGTCTGCGGTGTTTTGACAAAAGGGATTAACATGTGTTAATGTCACTCTGCCGATTTGGTCCATAATTACTGGTAAACATTGTTTGAATGTCGACGCAATTAGAATACAACTGTGAATATTTAATGCAACTATCAACTCAATAGTTACCACCTTCTTTTAGCAATCAATGGAATAACCTACCTACAAAGAGAAAATAAATGCATTAGAGAGCAGAGAAATGACTTTGTTCCGACAATTAAAACCATTCCTTATGCATTCGTTAAAAGTGTTTACCTGAGTAAGTTATGCCTTCAGACAGGAAGCGGCTTTCCTTTGATAATGTCAAACTGTCAATCTGGGAAATTGGGGAAAACGCGTGGAGTGTACTGTAATTAACATTATTTGATTATTTTGGTCACATGTGTTGTTTATTTATATAAAAAATAAAGCGTATTAAGACTTATTAAGATTATTCTTCTAAATTGAGTAAATATAGATAACCATAGCAATAAAAGTAATAACATAGTTAATGACATTGAGTTGTAACGTTTTTTTTAACGAGTGTCCTTTAAATAAGGTCAGAATAACAGACGGTTTTCACGCTGCAAAAGTGGCGACACAAGATTTTAGGTCAGTAAAACCCCTGCAAACTTCACCAATATCAAATGACCGAAAAATGATAATGGACAATCACGTTTCATACCCGAAAACCTTCCACTGCAGAGTTCTTATGCGATTCCCTTTGAAGTTCATCCAACCACAAGGATTTTTCTGCGATGAGTTTTAGTCGTTTCGCTTTTTGACTTTCCAGGAATAAATACAGCCCGCCTATTATAAAACATATCAAAACCAATGGTGTACCGTATCTTTTTTGTTGTCTAGATAGTATAAATTTCATTTTATCTTTCGTTATAATCACATTTTAGTTGACGAATTTTTACCTGTACAATGCGCGGAAAGTTTTGTTTATTTTTTACAGGAACCGGAAATTTACAGGAACTAGAGAAAAACACCACCCTATTATTAGGGTTACACGTGACTTAAAACATCTACTGCACTCTGGATCAGAAGACGATTTAATGCGTCGTTCCATGCTCTCAAACGCAATCTCTGGCATCACAAGTAAATCCTACACAATTTGGTAGGATTTTATTTTTGGTTTAAGTATTATAATGTGTTTTATGAAAACTAGTATAATTTTCTTTTCATTTTGAAAATATTGTATAAGTTTAGGTTCATAATAAAGAATAATATTCACCTAAATTAAAAAAGTAAAAATAACAACGGTAAAATTATTGTGCCACGTGGCTCGGCTATCGCCACGTGGTTGGTTATAAAAACAGGGATTTGCTACGGTGGTTACAGTCATATTTTGCGCGGTGATTGATCTTGCGGAGGAGTCAGGAGATAGTTTATGTATCATGAATGCATCTGCTGCCTAACGTTTTGCCTTAATGTTGTGCGGTCGGTTGCAAGTAATGTGTGGTATTGAGACATAAATCACAAACAAAATTTCAGAGACTGTATTTTTTATTTTCTTCAGTCAGTGTATTGTAAACCATTAAAAACAGCCTACACTCTTCACAATCAACCTCTTTTTGTTGTAAACCAAGCCACCTATCTTGGCGTTGAAGTAAGCTCAACTTTAAACTGGTCACCTCACGTAAATAAAATTAGTAGTAAAGCAAGCCAGAGCTTAGGTTTCTTAAAACGAAACATTCATTCTTCTAAAATGGAAACTAAGGCAGCGGCATATAACAGCATTGTTAGACCATCCTTGGAATATTGCTCTAGTGTGTGGGACCCTTACCATCAGAAAGATATTGATAAAATTGAAAATGTTAAGCGTCAAGCTGCCAGATTTGTAACAAATAATTACAGCAAGACACCGGGCACGGTCACAAATATAATTAAGGATTTAAATTGGAATACCTTGCAATCAAAAAGACAACAAGCTAGACTCATTTTGTTCTATAAAATAGTAAATAATCATGTTGATGTCAATCCCCTTCACTATCTCACTCCATACATTAGACACTCACGCCATCACTATCCCATGGCATACCAAATACCACCAAGTACAGCTGATTACCACAAATTTTCTTTCTTTCCAAGAACAGTTGTACAATGGAACACACTTCCATCTTATGTAGTCAGCGCTGATACGATCCCTGGATTTAAATCAGTGCTGTCTACATCAGTGTTCCTTCCTTAGATCACATGATTCTGCTTTTATCCTGTTTTTAACTCGACTAATATTCTCACCACATGCACAGTAGTATATGTGTATATTTAAGTCTTAAGGGCTTAATGTGTTAGGTTTTGCACCTTTTTTTATCACTGTTGATAGGATTTTCCTGAGTGGATTGAGTAACTCGGGAAACCTATCAATCTATTTCTTTTTAACCCCCCACGCATGGCCATAATTTATCAGTATTGAACATAGCCATTATTATAAAAGAAGGAGAAGAAGATTGTAGGTGGATTCAACCCCTGATCCTGTAAGCATGTGTGTTTGGTTGCTTGTCATCATACCTGACGGGTTGGGTTTCAAAGGGTATTCCGGTTTACCCCCAAAACGCAAAACCACACCAACATTGAAAATCTTTCATTAGAAAGGAAATACATGTACGGTAGCTATTGCAGCTAAAATTATAAATTCGTCCCACCATTCACGAGGTAGGAGTTTTGACACACCCCGGATCCTTACATTATGCAGCCTTTTCGCAGAAGGAGCTTGTAAACTAGAAATGCACAAACAGACTGTGTAAATAATAACACTGGTAGTGGGAAAGAGTAACACTGGTAGTGGGAAAGAGTAAATTCTTAAATTTAATATCCAGAGATGGAGGTCAGTTACAGGTATTCGTGTTTATAAAACAAAATCAAGAATAAACACAGCAGAAATCAAAATAACATTGATCTCTCACTTTTAGTGAGTTCAATTTGAGGAAAGACGAAGTAATCTTTACGCCTGGTTTGCATTTTTTGTAATTTACTGAATATGTTTATTCAATTTCGACATAACCATTTTCTATGGCCGATTTACTTGTGTTTGGAATCAGACAATCGACACAATGTTATTATGATTTAAGTCAAATTAGACATTGTCATAGTTTTATCATATGTGTATTTTCAATTTCGCATAAGGCACTATATAATTGCGCAATCGGGTAGAAGTTACAAAATAACCGCATATAGGAAATCCACATTTGAGCGAGTGTGAAACCTACATTGAGTGTATATTATTTATAATTCAAAACATATATCTATACTTTCTCTCATGTCTAAGCAGATAAGTTAATATCAATATGAGTTTAATATCAAATATGCAACAGTAACTTGAATCATAAGACATTATTTTACATTACCAATCCCTTAATTAAGAAACAAAACTTTATTCTTATTTTGATAATTGATTGATTGATTAAATCAATATTGCAATACAAATTGACTTGTTGAGTGTTCACAAGGTTACTACTGGTATATAGCAATATAATCTTTTTTTGGAAAAGGAAAAGTGCCCCAAAGTGCTAATGACTATTTTAATCTATTTAACAAGATACACCATGCACAAGTTTGAACTTTGACATCTCATTGTGACCTTTAAACAGCTTGCTTGCGTGTGACATGCCATCAATAAATTGAGAACATATGCAGCTAGTCATTCTTAAAATTGCAGAATAAAGGATGGAAGTTCTCGCTATTGATCACCATTGTTGCCATAGCAACTTATTCTAAAGCTGTTTACAGTTTTAAAAGATTGGTGTTGTTTCAAAATACAGTGTATTTTCTTGGTACTTTTTCCAGAGTTGTCAAAAGGTGCTTTATTGTTTAGCCAGTTTAAGACAGTCATTTACTGAAGCGGATAAAGCCAGTGCCAACATGCCACTAACGGATTGTTTGTTATCAGATCATCAATGATACTATTGTTGCAGACAAAGAGGCAAATTTTGTGTTGTTTTATTTCAGAAACATTATGATTTACACTGTCCGTCGTCAGACCTGATGCATTCTATCATGAATAATGAACAGACTGTAAGTGGGCTTGACACTAACTTCTACAGATTGGTGTCCACAGGGAATCCTGCCTATTAAAATTAGAGCAAAATCCTGGGAAAAACTGGTGTCCCTAACCAAAATTTGAGGATCTCAGGTTCTTAGGACACTGTTAGTGTCGAGGCCTGAGTTACGATATCAACAAAAACAGATCTTTATGGAAAGAGGATTCAGCAATCTGCAGGTAAAAAAAGTTATTTGTATATTGTCAAGCATTTTCAAACGCTACATAATTATGACAAATGTTGACAACAATTTACATTATTCAACATGTTTAAATAAATATGTTAAGAAAATGTATAGTTATTACATTTTACAACAGTTACTGCAACACTAAGTTTTAATATTAAGAACGCAGTTTATTTTCTTTGAAAGCGACAATTACTGGTAAGTTTAAATACCCTGAAATGTGTCTAATATCATTAACAATGAATGGCGAAGACTTTTTGAAGCAGCGATACTAAGTGGCAAGAACTTTTTTGGGCCAGCGGGAACCCTGCTTACCCAAGACACGGCTTTGTCAGCGTAAATGGTGGTGTCATGCATACATTCCAACCACCATCATGTTGGAATCCAAGGCGCACATCATTGTCACATGTTATCTGCTTCTGCTGGAAATACCTGGAAACAAAAATCAACTAGAGCAGGGTTTCACTGGATGCAATTTTTTGCATCACATACCCCTAATTAAGGATTGAAATTCATTCTACCGGTGATGTTAACTTGCATAACATCTAATGCAACAAAATGTCGGACACATTGTGCTTGATATTTTTGTCATAATAAACATTTATATAAAAGCCTGCTATAACTTTTTCACAAACATGCCTTATACCTTCCCAATGCTTTGGTAGCTTTGCTCAAGGGAAAAACAAATGTCTATGCGAATGTGTAGAATGAGTGGATCACAGGGGGATGTAAAAATGCCTTTCACAGCTACCCTTAAAGGTAATGTTATGCTTTAAGTTTCGCTTTCATCCCTTGAGAAATATGGAAGTTGTTACCAAATTAAAGCATTTTATGCAGACAAACTGACTGACTGAAAAGAACAACAGTGTCTTTAATATAACCCCTACTAGTTGGGTATTATTAAGTCGTTTTATTTCAACAGATTTTGAGCTTAAAGGCTCTATAAAGTTGAAGATCCATAATTATTTACTGATTTTTAAATATTTTTTCATATTTTATTTATGAAGGTTATCAAAAAACAATATATATATATGCTATTGGACGCTACAATAAAAAATGAGAAATATAACTTGTTTTGAGCTCAAAATAGTGTCCTCCAAGTCAATTGTGTTTACAAACAATCAGTTTATTTACATCGCTGTTTACTCAGAAAAAGAGAAAGTGAAAGTGACTCTGGTGACCAAAAATATAACGATGATTTTCAACGTTTTCCGGTATCATTCACATAGTACGTCTTTTCTAAATGGTTAAAACGTTTGAAGTGATCTAATAAGTTACTTTCTGCCGGTTAAAAGTTGTTTAAAATAGAATTAAAATTTAATTTTCTTTGGGCTATTTTTAGCATATGTCACCGCTCTGAGGCTACACATCACGTTAGTTGCAAAAATGTAAACATTTCTTCCAATTATGAAACGGGTTTATCTTCCATAATTCTTAACAACGTTGTACCTAAGCTGTTTTATTAGCAGTTTTTATGCAAGAGTAACTGAAATCTGGTAAAAATCAGACCGGTTGATATGCATAATAATTGGATTTGTCACCTTTATAGAGCCTTTAAGCTTACAGACTTAGCAAAGTGGGTTCAATTTACCATGTACTTTGTAGAAAAAGGAATAGATGTTTAAAGGTTTGAATGTAAGGGAATGTAGAATAAAAAAAATACCCATATGTGCAACAACATTTTGAAATCTTTTAAAAGCATTAAATTGTATTTCAAATTTTCAATCCATTTATTTTACCTATTGATTAACAGCTCAACTTTTGAAAATGGTAAATCTGCAGTGATGTTCACATTAGTGATGTTGGTATGGTGTAGAAACCCAGGCTTGCTGTTGTGTTTACGCTGGAAAGAAAAAAAGTAGTACCAGTACTTGTCCTTTGCTCACCATGTATGACAGAATAAAACAAATAGATGACTAAAATTAAATGGAATTCATCCAGCAAGATGAGTCTAAGACAAAGTCTTGAACAATAGCTGTAGACGTATCAATTTAGCACTGATGGACATTCAAGTCAGGCCTTTAAACCTACTTTGAGCTATTTTCAAAAAAATTATGCAATTTGTTTTACAAAATTGGGAAAAGTGTACCAGTCCCGTGCCAATGGGGAAAAATTACGGCATTAACCCTGAAATTGGGAATATTTGCATTGTGAAATCTGCAGATTAAGAATTATGGTTCTTTCTTATTAATTGCTTGATAATAAGATGCACAATCCCATTTAAATGTTATTTTACATGCCTTTTTGCTTCAAATGTTCAGTTTCTGTGCTCATTTATTATTTCACTTTCAGGACTTTGTCAAATGGACATCGGGAATTTTTTAATTTTTCCTCAACTAGGAAAGCACCTATTACAGGTACTTTATTATGAAGGAAAAAAACACTGTACCTGAAACTATTAGTACCTATTGAGCAAACACAATTGGTCATTATAGACTTAGGCACTACTTAAAAGTACACAGGGTACTCTTAAGTATACTTCAATGTACCCCTTGTATGGAAATTATACCAGTAATGAAAAGTAACCCAAAGTATACGGCCTGGTGCCTTCATGACTTTTGACTTCTGTTCCCAAGGTACATAGTAGTATACTTGAAGATTACACAGGTTACTTTAAAGTAGTAAGTGAGAAGTCTTCAAGACAGCAACCTATTTGAGATGTACTGAATGCTTTCAAACTCAATAGCTGGCTCTTCTGTTAGACCGGCATAATCCTTACATACGCCATTTTTTCAGAGTGGCGAATTTCATTTCTGACACTATTCTATAATTGTAGTCTGTGCTAATGCTTATAGCAAGAAATCTGGTCTGGTACATGTACATTACCAAAGCATATAAAGTCATCAGATTGCGTACAAACAAGCCCAACGGTCATTGATTGTAATCAGATTGCTAATTGACCCTTTGTTCCAGATGAGAATGACATGTTATGAAATATTATATTTAACGTAATTTTATTTCAAAATAACCATGAACATTTAAAAATAGAGCATAATTTTATTTTATAATGCGGAAATGCGGTTTTCTTTTTTCAATACGAGGTTAATTAACAGCATGGATGATGGAAAAACTGAATATCTTTGTGGATTTGATTTCTGATCTTTTAAACTATGTCTGTCCTCAATCATAATGAAATTTAACATGAATTATTTCAACAAATACAGATATTGTTTGAAAGGACTTAGGTGAATTAAGCACTCTGTAAGTAAAGTGTTATTCTAACACGGCACGTGCCAAATTTCATATAAACAAAGAAGAAAATCGTCCATGGGTTATTCTGCAACAAATTATGGGCGGAGCTCATACACTGAAAGCACGCGCTGTAGCTAAACAAAACATGCCGATACATTTTCCACCAGCGTAATAATCCGGTATTTTATGAATAAAAGCGGATCTGATAGACAGAACAGCCGAAAGTTATTTCTATGGGCGGAACTTCACATAAAATAGTACACAAGAAAAATAAGATGCATTGTGTAAATCTTTAGTAAAAACCGTGTAAGAATCGAAATAATTCGTGTATGTTATAGTTTGTTGTCGAATAACCCACGGCCGGAAGTTTAGATGCGTGGTTTCAAATCACTCTCGCTTCGCACTCGTGATTTAATCCCTACGCATCTAAACTTCCGGCCGTGGGTTATTCTACAACAAACTATAACGTACACGAATTATTTCTTAATTCTTACATGGTCATATATTTTTGCGACCTAATGAAACTTTCAACAATGTTGATAATGGTTAATGAGTTACATGTAAAATAAAGAGTTATAAAATAGATATTGATGTTTAAGCTACTTCATGGCGACAATAATTTTTATTTTACAGCTTGAAACAAATGAAAACAATTAGAATAATTTTCTTTGGTTCTGTGGTTTAATATTTGAATAAATAAATCTGAAATATTTATGCAGCCTACTGTTGCTGTACAGTACACTCCACGCGTTTTCCCCCTCCGCGTTTTTAGCATAGGTGCTTGCACCTATGCTTAAGGTATATACCACATTTTGAAAATCCACATCGGTCGGTTACCCTTTATGAAGCCTTACCTGATCACAAATCAGACGAAATATCTATTTAATTTAGCATATGGTAATTCTTACAAATTTTTTTTTGGAAACGTTTTTCTAACGTTTTCTTCCAAAAATATTGCTGACGACTTTTTTAGTGAATTTTTCTAAGACCGTTTTATGTCAAAAAATCTTCTTATAACCTAAAACAAATTTCGTTCGTAAAACAATTCTGTTCTTGTTAATAGTGACCTCACACCTAATTTATATGGGATCCCAATTTCTATTTCCTTCGTTTACTGTTCTGTGAGAGGTCAAATGTTTACATAACTGAATTAATAAGGCCCTGGTTAAAGTATATGTAACATTTGATCGGTTAATTATAAATAGAAATTAAAACATATTCTCAGCAGGAAGTGGGGCATAAAGCACTTTTATTCTTTGAAAATGTGTAAAAAATGGCGGAGTACGATGAATGTTTTCTGATTTATGACATGGATTCTGACGTGCCTTTCTATGGATTTGATGAAGTAGAGTTTAAAAGTAATAGAGATGTGTTAATTGAAGTTAAAATGATTTACTTTGAGCCAGAAATTTACGTTACGAGTAGAGTTAACGGTTTAAATGTGGCATCGGATTTAATGGATTCGCGCGAATTCTGGACGAGTGCTGTGTCTGTAAAATATTAAATGGAAAGCTGTAAATGTATCAAGTCGGAAAAGAAAACGGATGGTTGCATAATGGTATGCGTGAAATAATGTAATTCTACGTATTTATTTTCATAGTTATGTCATTTTGTAACCATTCACATTCGTCACTATTTGGAATTCCCGTTTCTAAAAATAGAGCATTTTGTTAACAAGGGGGGCGACTCGTGATTTTAGCAATCGTTAAGGCTACAATATACTAAATAATCGAGTCATGAAGGGCTGTACTTTCTAAACAAATCATCATATTTTCCTCGAAGGCATGTTATACACTTTGTTCTGGTTTTATCGTTTGGAGATATTGATAGGGTAAGCATAGGTGTTCACTACTTAATCCCTGAAATAGGATAAAGTTGGAGATTAAAGTAAAAAATGGCACTGCAAAAGGTTACAATCCACTAGAAAACGGCCGAAAAAGGCGCAAAAACAGTCGATTTTGATTTGAGTCGAATTTGTTTTTGGTTTGAACATGACAAATCTTTTTTATTGCTTAAATCGATTCAGCTAAGAATGCCCGTCAAGAAAAGGTATGGTTATGGGGGTCTCTATGTGCAAAATGTTGTATTTATTTTCGCTCAAAGTTGTCGCTTTTACATCGAAACATATAAGGAAACTATTTAGTATATTTTGACCTAAACATTTACTTCAGCAGCAACTTCCCTGTATCTTGCAACTATGCTTTCAGCGCCATCGGCGCTCTCGTTTTTTCTGCTAGCGAGTGTTCACGCGGCGTTGGAAGAGCGAGGTGAACTCGATAAAAAGATCGACATTACGCCGCGTTCGCTAATTCCCGCGGCGTGTATTACTTTAGCCTAGTCGGTAAATGCAGACAATTTCCGTTCTTATCAGTGACCGCCGCGCAACGCCGCGTTAGCAGTGTGCTACTGGGCATGCCAAAAAATTAAAACATTGTTATAATAAATTGTTTAAATACTGTAGTACATGTATAAAAAAGAAAATTGTATAGAAAATTAATATATGTTTTAATTCACAGGTACGTCTACAATATGAATTAAAACGCCAGGTGATCGTTTAAAGTTTAAAAGGATAAATGTTCCGTAAAATTTTCAAATGAGAATAATAATAAGTAATACGAAACACACTACGATTTTAAATGTTAACACGACGTTTACAGATGCTTCCAATATACAGTCATCTTGTATATTTCCCAACAAAAGCGCGGGAAAATTATGCTGCAATGTACAAGGTCAAGGTATACTCCTGCAAAGCGTGCGTGTATTGATTTTTTGATACAAATTTTGTAGCGCAGAGAACACTTAATTCTGTTGATTTCGGTTAAAAGCTTCTTTGGTATTTTTTAACAAAATTATATCGCGAATAAGTTGATATTTTCTCCAAAATAATTTCAAATCGAGCACGCCGAATCTTTATCGTTACGGTATTTTAGTAAAGTAATTATTTTAACAGTAATTGTACTGTAAACTGATTATAGAAGACATCTGGGCGTAACTGGATTAAGTGTTCGACGTTATGAAAACACGCAAAGCTTGTCTACTGACCTCTTGTGTAGACTGCTGTCTGCGGTGTTTTGACAAAAGGGATTAACATGTGTTAATGTCACTCTGCCGATTTGGTCCATAATTACTGGTAAACATTGTTTGAATGTCGACGCAATTAGAATACAACTGTGAATATTTAATGCAACTATCAACTCAATAGTTACCACCTTCTTTTAGCAATCAATGGAATAACCTACCTACAAAGAGAAAATAAATGCATTAGAGAGCAGAGAATTGACTTTGTTCCGACAATTAAAACCATTCCTTATGCATTCGTTAAAAGTGTTTACCTGAGTAAGTTATGCCTTCAGACAGGAAGCGGCTTTCCTTTGATAACGTCAAACTGTCAATCCACACAGATTTGCGAGACTTTTAGGGTCCTTGGTCATTTGTTTACATGTTCAGTATACAAAAAACACCTGCTTACATGAAAACTTTGGATTAAATTATCAAAATAAAAACAATGTTGCAAACTGTGATTAAATTAATTGGAAAGTATCAGTTTAAAGACGACGTTTTGTTTGTCGTAAATCAACGAGTTTTCTATACAACTACTTCTACAACCACGTGGGGATCGATCTATCTTGGTTGTTTTTTTAATGGTAAATTATATATATATATATAAATAAATATATATGTACGTGTAAAACATGTAAATGTAATTTATTTGAAAATAACGAAGTCAAACAAAGTTAAATTGATCGTTACCTCGCAAAACGCGGAGTTTCCCCCGCGTTGCCAACGCCGAGGGCCGCCGCGTCGGCTAATCAATCTTGCCAATCGTTAACCGCCGCGTCCAAAATCATGCAAACGCCGCGTATTGCGGGATTTTTTTAATATCCCTACAGGTCAGTCCCGCGGAGTAGCGAGGGAAATTGGGGAAAACGCGTGGAGTGTACTGTAATTAACATTATTTGATTATTTTGGTCACATGTGTTGTTTATTTATATAAAAAATAAAGCGTATTAAGACTTATTAAGATTATTCTTCTAAATTGAGTAAATATAGATAACCATAGCAATAAAAGTAATAACATAGTCAATGACATTGAGTTGTAACGTTTTTTTTTAACGAGTGTCCTTTAAATAAGGTCAGAATAACAGACGGTTTTCACGCTGCAAAAGTGGCGACACAAGATTTTAGGTCAGTAAAACCCCTGCAAACTTCACCAATATCAAATGACCGAAAAATGATAATGGACAATCACGTTTCATACCCGAAAACCTTCCACTGCAGAGTTCTTATGCGATTCCCTTTGAAGTTCATCCAACCACAAGGATTTTTCTGCGATGAGTTTTAGTCGTTTCGCTTTTTGACTTTCCAGGAATAAATACAGCCCGTCTATTATAAAACATATCAAAACCAATGGTGTACCGTATCTTTTTTGTTGTCTAGATAGTATAAATTTCATTTTATCTTTCGTTATAATCACATTTTAGTTGACGAATTTTTACCTGTACAATGCGCGGAAAGTTTTGTTTATTTTTTACAGGAACCGGAAATTTACAGGAACTAGAGAAAAACACCACCCTATAATTAGGGTTACACGTGACTTAAAACATCTACTGCACTCTGGATCAGAAGACGATTTAATGCGTCGTTCCATGCTCTCAAACGCAATCTCTGGCATCACAAGTAAATCCTACACAATTTGGTAGGATTTTATTTTTGGTTTAAGTATTATAATTTGTTTTATGAAAACTAGTATAATTTTCTTTTCATTTTGAAAATATTGTATAAGTTAAGGTTCATAATAAAGAATAATATTCACCTAAATTAAAAAAGTAAAAATAACAACGGTAAAATTATTGTGCCACGTGGCTCGGCTATCGTCACGTGGTTGGTTATAAAAACAGGGATTTGCTACGGTGGTTACAGTCAATTTTTGCGCGGTGATTGATCTTGCGGAGGAGTCAGGAGATAGTTTATGTATCATGAATGCATCTGCTGCCTAACGTTTTGCCTTAATGTTGTGCGGTCGGTTGCAAGTAATGTGTGGTATTGAGACATAAATCACAAACAACATTTCAGAGACTGTATTTTTTATTTTCTTCAGTCAGTGTATTGTAAACCATTAAAAACAGCCTACACTCTTCACAATCAACCTCTGTCTGTTGTAAACCAAGCCACCTATCTTGGCGTTGAAGTAAGCTCAACTTTAAACTGGTCACCTCACGTAAATAAAATTAGTAGTAAAGCAAGCCAGAGCTTAGGTTTCTTAAAACGAAACATTCATTCTTCTAAAATGGAAACTAAGGCAGCGGCATATAACAACATTGTTAGACCATCCTTGGAATATTGCTCTAGTGTGTGGGACCCTTACCATCAGAAAGATATTGATAAAATTGAAAATGTTCAGCGTCAAGCTGCCAGATTTGTAACAAATAATTACAGCAAGACACCGGGCACGGTCACTAATATAATTAAGGATTTAAATTGGAATACCTTGCAATCAAGAAGACAACAAGCTAGACTCATTTTGTTCTATAAAATAGTATATAATCATGTTGATGTCAATCCCCTTCACTATCTCACTCCATACATTAGACACTCACGCCATCACTATCCCATGGCATACCAAATACCACCAAGTACAGCTGATTACCACAAATTTTCTTTCTTTCCAAGAACAGTTGTACAATGGAACACACTTCCATCTTATGTAGTCAGCGCTGATACGATCCCTGGATTTAAATCAGTGCTGTCTACATCAGTGTTCCTTCCTTAGATCACATGATTCTGCTTTTATCCTGTTTTTAACTCGACTAATATTCTCACCACATGCACAGTAGTATATGTATATATTTAAATCTTAAGGGCTTAATGTGTTAGGTTTTGCACCTTTTTTATCACTGTTGATAGGATTTTCCTGAGTGGATTGAGTAACTCGGGAAACCTATCAATCTATTTCTTTTTAACCCCCCACGCATGGCCATAATTTATCAGTATTGAACATAGCCATTATTATAAAAGAAGGAGAAGAAGATTGTAGGTGGTTTCAACCCCTGATCCTGTAAGCATGTGTGTTTGGTTGCTTGTCATCATACCTGACGGGTTGGGTTTCAAAGGGTATTCCGGTTTACCCCCAAAACGCAAAACCACACCAATATTGAAAATCTTTCATTAGAAAGGAAATACAAGTACGGTAGCTATTGCAGCTAAAATTATAAATTCGTCCCACCATTCACGAGGTAGGAGTTTTGACACACCCCGGATCCTTACATTATGCAGCCTTTTTGCAGAAGGAGCTTGTAAACTAGAAATGCACAAACAGACTGTGTAAATAATAACACTGGTAGTGGGAAAGAGTAACACTGGTAGTGGGAAAGAGTAAATTCTTAAATTTAATATCCAGAGATGGAGGTCAGTTACAGGTATTCGTGTTTATAAAACAAAATCAAGAATAAACACAGCAGAAATCAAAATAACATTGATCTCTCACTTTTAGTGAGTTCAATTTGAGGAAAGACGAAGTAATCTTTACGCCTGGTTTGCATTTTTTGTAATTTACTTAATATGTTTATTCAATTTCGACATAACCATTTTCTATGGCCGATTTACTTGTGTTTGGAATAAGATAATCGACACAATGTTATTATGATTTAAGTCAAATTAGACATTGTCATAGTTTTATCATATGTGTATTTTCAATTTCGCATAAGGCACTATATAATTGCAAAATCGGGTAGAAATTACAAAATAACCGCATATAGGAAATCCACATTTGAGCGAGTGTGAAACCTACATTGAGTGTATATTATTTATAATTCAAAACATATATCTATACTTTCTCTCATGTCTAAGCAGATAAGTTAATATCAATATGAGTTTAATATCAAATATGCAACAGTAACTTGAATCATAAGACATTATTTTACATTACCAATCCCTTAATTAAGAAACAAAACTTTATTCTTATTTTGATAATTGATTGATTGATTAAAATTCTTATCCTTCAATGTACCTGAAAAGGGCATGTTATTGCTTGGAATCTGTCCAAGTGCAACATAACGTATTTGAGAAATTACACGGTCTCTTTACATTTTAAAATATAAAATACAGCAAAATATAATACAGACAAGTATTTTAAATAACAACAGCATGCCGCGAGGTAACCAAAAATTGAATGTACAAACGGGCGATATAAATAATTCAAGTTGATATGGCAACTATTATCGAAGTCAGTGTTTTACAAATCCAGACGTTTAAAATTGTCAGTACGATTATTAATATGAGTGTGATGTTCTTCAGTCGTTTATCCCTTTCTGTATTTGTATCTGGGGATGTTGATTGATCTGGGCCTGGTTCGGAGGGAACAAAACTAACGCATTATAACGCAACAATTTCAAAACAATATACATACTTATTATTGTTGTTCTTCATTTATATTTCAATCTTATCCGTTGGAACTACTGTTATACTGCTATTTAAGTTGTGTTATATGAAATAGATCAACGAAACAATACGAATATGACACTTAAAAAAAAAACACTTAAGTTTCTGATTATTCCAACATCGATGCACTCTATATCCAGCAACAAGCGTTTGAAATTTTAATTTATCGGTAAGATATATGTTAAGCAATGTGTAGTAGAGATACACTACTAAATAAGACCGAAATACCGAAACACCAGTATCAATGCTCTTCTCATCATTCAGCCTTTTTCGAATAGACGCATTTGTTCTTTGCAAGTGTTAATTCAAACTCTTTATAAAACGCACAAATTACAGAACAACAAGAAAAAGATAAAATGAAACAAATCAAAAAAGCCTACTGTTGCGAACGATCAAATTAACTAGTATTTATATATGTAAAATAAGTATTAATTTATATAAATAATTTGTTGACGTGCTTTTAAAATGTTGTGGTATAATTAATGTTGACATTTAATATAAACAATTTATGTAAAATAAAAACATTCAACGTCACCATGATCTGTTTACTGATACTATAATGCTTGTTAAATTGTTCTTTCCAGTATGCTTGAATTGAAGTGATTCAATAATGCCTTTTCTTCCATAATCCCTTTTTAATGCATTTAGTTGTAGCGTCCCATATTTTGTCCAGTGTCTTCAGCAATTTTTCATAACATGTATTACACTCCGTAATACACATCTGTCTTTTGACAATATTAAGCTCATCGTAAGGCACAGTGTTAACCGTTAGTTGAACTGTATTTTTGGTCCGTTTCACAATCTATATCGCAGTTGTCAACGTCATAATTTGTTCTGGAAGTATCATTGAACCGAGTATGTTATGATTATCCAATCGAATAATTATAACCTTAAGTTTCTTTGAAAATAAAGGATCCGTAATTTTTCATTACATTTGAGGGAATTTAAAGGCTCTAATATTTTCGTATTTTATTTAATGTTGTAACAATATCATACGCTATTTTGTTTACTTTTTTCTTCTCAATCGGAATTCAACGACAAAGTGTAAGGGATAAGCATTTGTAATTGGCCTTTGTCCGTCAGATATTTCCGCCTAAATAACGCCTAAATTACCTTACCGATTTTGATAATCAGCATAAATCCGCGTAAAATATAATTACAGTTTCTCTGCATATGAATTAAAATATCAAAACAGTAGATAATTATTCTGTGTGTACACAAAACAACCAAACCCGTGAAGAAATAACATTCTGCGTTGCGCATGTGATTATTTGTCTCGCAATACGCCTGTTCCATTAAAAAACACGTAGCTGGATTATTTAGTGTGAAACGAAAAGATTGCAAATGGGATTCATTTAGAATTTAGGTAAACTAATTTAATTTAATTGTGTTTCATAACGTTTCATTGTATAATGACGCTACCTAAGATCTGAGTAAGAACATACAAATCACATTAGACCAATATTTATAAAAAAAAGTGTCCTGTTCAACTTACCGTAGCTTAAAATTTGAGATTAAGTGCGAATTGTTCTATTAAGTTGCAGTTTTGTTTTCCTTGTGGTTGGGTACATGTTAAAGATCCAGCTACTACAAACGTAAAGCTTTTTTTGAAACGATGTGATATCAAACGGTATCAAACTTTTCACATTATGATAAAGAGACAAAAACGTAATGAACATTGAGAATTGTTACGAACATTAAAGTAAACGGATTTTCTGTGACGAGCCACACGTCAAGTTTGGTTACAACACGAAAGTTTATATCTGAGTATCGCCTGAGACCGAACGCAATACAACGGTTGGTTAAAATGTTCTCTTGTGTACTAAGACCATTTTTCATATGATGGAGTTGTAACCAAAGACTGCGCGCCAAATAAAGATGCCAGACACTTAACTATTAGGCTGTATATTTATACTACATGTTCGACTTTGACAAGAATAGTTGTTATCAAATTTAATCAAGAGCAGTATTTATGCAAATAAAAGTTTCAATATCAAGATCCAAACTTTAATATAATAATAAAAACTTAATGTGATGACTTATCATATAATAAAAATATAATAATGTATATAAAATAATTTATTGACTTAACACAAACCTGTAGTCGAACGCTCAACAAATATTGGGTAAGATGGCTGTTCCGCTGGTCTGAAAATTTACGTTTCAAAAGAATATCAAACAATATTCTTAAAATACACACTGTTTGCACACACTACATTTATCTACCTAATATTAATAATATGCGTACGAGTTTCACGGTTTATTATTATGCTTTTGTGTCTTTATAGGTAATTTATGAGTGTCATCATAGTTTAAACGACGATGATACAATGTCGTTTGTAATTTGTGTCATTTTTTGCTGATAGTGAGTGCGTGTTTATACGAAACAAAGCATTGGCTTTGTCTCAAATAAAACAATTACCTTTTCTAACCGATCCTAATAAACTTACGTAACCAGAATAACTTTTACTCGCAGTTCCTAAAATGAAAGTGAAACTAGCATAACATCACTTGTGGCAACACTATGTGCAAAGTCCATTTTAATGACAGATTACTCCAAAATTAAAAAATGATGAATGAAAATTTAAAGTATCAGAATTAAAAATTGTAAATTATACCTTTGTCGCATGTCTGTTTGAAATACTTTTGTATTGCTTTTCCGTATTATGAACTAAGTTCACTAACATATGTTCGTCTTCTTGTACAAATTCTGTTATAAAAACAAGTGGCATTGATATGTAACGATAACTTGTGATAATATCCAAACTGTGTATGAACATGTTTATTGATTAACTGACCAGTCTTACTAAAAACATTACAAATATCAGGTTGGTGTCGGGCAGCGGAATGAATACCTTCTTCGATTACCCATTTAAGAGATGTACATGTAGTAAAATAGCCTTTACATGCATATATATTTTTTGTTATGTTGTGAATATATATCTTTTGTCTAGGGATAGTGTTTTTTTAAACATATTCTATGAGAAGTGTGCTCGCATTTTCATTGTTTTCACATTTCGCGTATTAATATCTAATAAGAACTTATTATAAACGAGTAGGTTAATAGCGGATTAAACAAGGCTATCAAATGTGTAAGGTCACTGAATGATTCCCCCGTCAATCCTGATAGGCAATTTAACTGCGTTAGTACGGACGCGTTAGGATCGCCAAGGACTTCGTGGAGGATGGCGACCTTACTATGACTAATTTGGACATGATAAAACAGCGCACTGACTAGAACGCTGTGGGTGGACGCTCGGGTTAAGACCAAACGTGACCAAGTAATACTATTTTTTTTTTAAAGAAAACATATCTCTATTGGTTTGCAATATTGGCTCATAATGAACTTAAATAAAGAAAATGCTATGTCAGTGATTGTGGACTTGAATTTATCCGACGAGTTGATGAAAGGTTTGCATGACGAGGCTTGCAGAGCCCTGTAAGTCTTTCAGAGACGAGTCGGATAAATTCAAGTTCGCAATTTCACTAACATAGTATTCTGTTTATCCTACAATATTTTGTTTATATATTTAATTTGTTCCTGATGCAACCACAATAGTAGTCTATATTTGCTTAAAGCGATAGAAAAAAACAACATATTACATTTATTTAATCTAACCTTTTGTAAAATTGTGTGTGATATGTCCCGTTTACGACACACGTCCTTTAGACTTCTACGCAAAAGCAGAGTTACAAACCAACATATCGATATATGCCTTGATTCAATTTAATTAGCGATCCAAATGTTACACACTAGAGTAAAGGTTTTGTTGAAACTAAAATTATTGCTGAAAAATACAAAAAGTAAAAATGGCTTCCATTTTGAACTTACCAAATGTGTACCCCTAACGTCAAGCATTATTCAGCATTGATCCCTACCAAAACTGTTAATTTTAGTATATAAACAACTCTTCTTTTTTACACATTTACTGGCATACAAAAGTCAAACATCGGCTGGCTCTTATTCTACTGACCAAATTTGTGTAATAACCATGCTAATTTTCGTCAAGTTTTGTTACGTTTTGCTTGCTTCCATGACGAGTTAAAATTCTGAAAAAACATAACATATACATTTCTCAATCGCCATCAATCTTTTCCATTTTAAAACAATTGGTGTAAGCAGGCAATTTTTTGTGGATAGATATTCTTTGATCGACTGACAAAGGCAAAAAAACTTTTCACCAAAGAAATTACCCTTTTAATTCAACATTTATTTCCTTCCAAAAATAGAGAACAGTTCACTGTGACTTTTCGTAATCTGTGAATTGTTCAACATAACATCGCGTTTGTCGAGTAAATTCGACTTTTTTAAGAAATCGAAATTTATTTCATTCGAGAAATATATTCCAACACTGCTATTCACGCTATATTGTAATAATCCATCATAAACAAACACAATCGGTATAATTAAAACGACTCCGTTTCAAATGCAGACATTAGCATCCGTGACCTGAATGACGCAGTCAAGTGATTTCCCAGCTGTTTATTAATATGAGGGTCTTTCCAACATTTGCAATCGAGCAAGCCATTTATCGTCGCGGTTAGAGTGTAGCTAGGTTACTACGCGGGAGACCTTAGTTCAATCCACCGCTGGGTGCAGTTTTTTCTCTTTCGCAAAACGAATGTACAGGAAACGCTGCATTGGATTGATAACTTGATAACTTACGGCTTTTATTAATAGACGGTCTATTGATTTGAAAAATAAACATTCAATGCATGTATAAATCCAAACTTTAGAACAAATGAACGAGGAATAAAAGGCAAAAAGTAGTCCCTTTGTTCATGTACTAGCAGCCTAGCAGGTGTTGTGTAAAAGCAGGTATTGTAAAAACCAAAAATTTATCTAACGGGTCGTAATCGCTTCTAAACATCATTTAGCTGTATGATAACATGTTACTAGCTCAAAGATTGTAATATGTATACATGCATAATAAAAAGATTATTTGACATACATGTAATTGTGTATCCTTTCGAATATGTTTAATATCTCAAGCGTATAGTCTTTTACTCAGCGTTAATAGTAATCGTGTCGTCAGTGTTGTAAAATAATGCTGAAACGTGTTTAGTTTAAACATATTTATTTCAAACAATGCACATTGTTTTACAAAGAATATCACACAACATTTATTATAAGTACATGCTTGAATAGGATTAGAACGAAAGACGATGTCTTATATTGTTCTCCTCCCTATACAAATGCAGTTTCACGTTGCTAGACGGACAAACATGGATTTTAAATAGTTTAACAACGTTAAAGGTGTGGAGAAAAAGAAACTACGAGTATAGTTTCTTTTGTAAAAAACAGGCAATAGGTCGACATTTTGAGATGTGAGAGAGAGAGTGAGAGAGAATGAGAGAGAGAGAGAGAGAGAATGAGAGGAGAGAGAGAGAGAGAGAGGAGAGAGAGAGAGAGAGAGAGAGAGGGAGGGGAAGGGAGGGAGGGAGAGCAGGGAGGCTCTTTCTCTTTCTTCTTTCTTTCTTTCTTTCTTTCTTTCTCTCTCTCTCTCTCTCTCTCTCTCTCTCTCTCTCTCTCTCGCCTCTCTCTCTTCCTCTCTTCTCTCTCTCTCTCTTCTTCTCTCCCTCTCTCTCTCTCTCTCTCTCTCTCTCTCTCTCTCTTCTCTCTCTTTTCTTGCTTTCTCTCTCTCTCTCTCTTCTCTTCTCTTCTCTTCTTTTCTCTTTCTCTCTCTCTCTCATCTCTCTCTCGTCTCTTCTCTCTTCTTCTTCTCTCTCTCTCCTTAGAGTTATGGGAAGAAAATGAAATAAGTTCAGAAGGACTTGTTTAGTGCAAACGAAGATAAGAGAGTTGAGCGTCGTTCTGTAGCATATTACGAGTCAAATCGCTTACTTTTAATAATAAATGTATGCACTGCATCGGCTATTTTAGTATTCGTTAAGTAGTCACAAGTGTTGTCTCCATATAGAATAGTTTCAATGCAGGGAACGGAATATACGGATATTGAGTTCAGAAGTTCGCCACGAATATGTACATACCGAGTGCATTCAAGAAAGAAATGTGACGTCGTTTCATGAAGTCCGCATAGACATAGCGGGGATGCAACGATATTGCGTCTGAAAAGGTGTTCGTTTAAGGCGCTACATTTTGTTCGAAGGCGCGTGTGTAGCATTTGAGAGCGTCTTTCGCCGTATATAAATAAGGGATTCGGAGTCTGTCGATCTATGTTAATTTGTCTTTTGAACGAATTTATCGATTTAGCGTTTTTTATGTCATCGGGAAGATTATTCAATTTACATACAGTAAATGGTAATTACAAACGAATTTGAATACAGTGACGTTCGCTCTTGAATAGTTTGGAGATGTGACGAATTTCTTACTGCGTAATTGCTAAACGATCCAACTGTAGCGGGTAAAACGGATTGCAAATAGTTTTGTACATTAATATTAATTTGTGTTTGCGTCTTCGTTGTCTGATAGTTTCCCAGTCTAGCTCATTATAAAGTTCTTCTAATAAGACCAAGCGTGTGCAGCCAGATGTTATTCGCGCGGCTTCGCTTTGGATTTTTTTCTATATCATCTCTTCATATTGCGTATTTCATTATCATATACAGCGTCTGATTGGTCTTATAAAATAAAAATATATTTCCTCGAGAGTTTTTCTATCAAGCATTGTTTTTAATCGACGCATTATATGAACGCGTGTCCATACCTTTTCCTTTATGTATGATATATGCGCATGCCAAGTGCAGTCATTGGAGATAAAAACACCTAAATGTTTATCGACATCAACGATGGGTATATTTACGTTATGCATGGTCAATGGTGGATGAGATGGTTTATTTAGTTTTCGAGATATAAGCATTGATTCGGATTTTAAGGGGTTAAAACATACCAACCATGTGTCAGTCCAACTGGATATTTTATCAATGTCTGATTGTAAAACGGCTGCAGATTAGTTTGGCGAATTTACGACCATAAACAGACTGGTATCGTCAGCAAAAAAATGTATGTGTGCTTGTATATAAGCAATGATATCATTTATATACACAAGAAACATAAGTGGACCTAGAATAGAACCTTGTGTACACCGGCGAGAATTTCAATAGGGCTTGAATGCGCTCCCGGTAGGATTACTTTTTGTTTACGATCAGAAAGATAATTAGACAAGAAAGATAATATATTTCCACGAATGCCTGCTTGTTGTAGTTTGTATAATACACCTTTATGCCATACTTTATCAAAAGCTTTACTTATATAAAAAAAATTACTCTGACCTCAAGGCCATTGTCTAGTGCTCTGCAAAAAGTATTATAAATATATGTGAGCTGATTAACAGTCGAATCACCAGGCAAGAAGCCAGATTGAGTGGACGCAAAGAATGAATTATCTCGAAGAAAATTAAAAATATATTTATATAATATTCTCTCAAAGACCTTTTCAATAGTATTTAGCAATGATATTGGTCGATAATTGGACGCTACCGCTGGATCACCCTTTTTGAAAATCGGACACACATTAGCACTTTTCCAACAAGAAGGCATTTTGTGAGTATTAAGACAATAGTTGAAAAGATCACACAAAGGGTAGCTTAATTAAAAAAACGTGTTTGGAATTGTGTACGAATTTGTTGTGTGTAAACTTAACTTCAATACATGATCTATTTGAATGTTTGAACCTTATTTATATTCATCCCTCTCGACAGCTGTTTAAGTAAGCAATCACAGTGAAGCTTGTTTTATTAACGAAATTACCATTACTATTTAAAGTCACTATTACGCTCACCAATACATACGGCTACTGTATTATGCTATATAAAAACATTCGACAACAAGTAGTACCATACGATGGTTAATTACAATAGGAAGACCCTAAAAACAAGTAACATTGGTGTAAAAATGTTATATTACAAGCATCCGACAAGTTTTAAGCATCTAAATATCGTTCCACGATGTAATCTACTTTCGCTTTCGAGTCAGGATCGGATTCATTCGGGTTGCGTTCCAGTTACCCAGAATTCATTTTGATTTCACAGAATGATTATTCATGAGAGCTACGTCACGCTTCCGACGCTTACCGTATCCAATCTCGTGTTCGCCCGTAAATGTTCGGATATTTCGCGGGAGATATAAATGGGATTATTTGTGGCCACAAAAAATAAAAACCAGCATTTTGTATCTCGTTAAATCAATTCTACCAGACAACATCTTACGTTGAAATTTTGCATTTTGCGAAAAGGAACATTGATTTTTTTATGGGTTAGCTTTATTTAACGAAAAATTCAATATTTTTGAGCGTGAGTGTTATTTTAACACAATTTTAATTAACTATTGAACTTATCTGAATGTAAATTGTTGGTCACGAATAGCTCGCATAATCATAGATAGGACAAGTGTATAAATTTCAAGGGAAACTACAATGGTCGTAGTTATAGGATATATTGACATATGCTTACAAAAAACCGTTAAGTCAATCAATCATTATGTTTGACTGTCTTTCTGATTAAACTTTTTGCATTTTTATCCCCACGCTTTTTGAAAAGCGTGGGGATATTGTGGTTTTTTCCGCCGTCTGTCCGTTCTGGCCACTATCTCCTCCTACACTAAAAGCACTAGAACCTTGCAAACTTAAACACATGGTAGCTATGAGCATATGTGCGACCCTACACTATTTGGAATTTTGATCTGACCCCTGGGTCAAAAGTTATGGGGGTTGGGGTGGGGCCGGGTCAGAGATTTTCACTCAATTTATGCCCCCCCCCCCCCCGGTATGGTGCATTGGCCATAACGTTTGCAATATTGAAGATAGCAACTTGATATTTGGCATGCATGTGTATCTCATGGAGCTGCACATTTTGTGTGGTGAAAGGTCAAGGTCATCCTTCAAGGTCAGAGGTTAAAAAAACAAATCCAAGGGAAGTAATAAGCTTTAAAGGGAGGTAAGTAATGAACCTGCCAAATGATAATTCTTTTAATAAAGTAATCAAAGTGGCGCAGAAACAAACACATCTCTTGTTTTATGTTATTTTACAGTAACTTCTTCATTTTTACACCGATTCACTTCCAATTGATACTGAACATCTCTTATGACAATACGATCAATCTCAACTATGCATGGCCCCATTACAAACCCCGGGTTGCCCCCCTGGGTTAAACATGCGGCGTGGAGATACGCGTCGGCCTCTGCCGCGCAATATTTAGTAGTCCAATGTTATAGGAAATTTTATAGCACGAACCAAATATTTTTTCATACATAAGTGATTGATGGCAAATGAGTGCATAAATAATTTTTGGGGGTTAGGAAAGAATTTTCTGTTTGTTGTATATGATTTGTCTGATTTTTTTTTCGGCAATAAGGGGTTAGGAACTTTAAAAAAATAGTATTGTTTTTTTTTAAACAAAAACTGGTACTATGATAATACTGGATGAAATGCACAAATTCACCATTTTTTTATATAAATATATTGTTTTTTCTTCAAAGTATATCTTCTCTTATATCTGGAAATACAATTTTTGATAAGAAAATTACGGTGGCACTAAGGTGACATCATCGCTCCCCCCCCCCCCCCCCTAAAAAAAAGACGGAAGACGGGAAAACAAGACTTCTGCTTTCCCGACTTCTTTTTTTTTTAAAGCGGTGATGTCACCTTAGTGCCACCGTAGAAAATTCATACATAATGATGTTTACATTTTAAAGATTTCAATAAGCATGTAACCTCTATTCCTGTTTATTCGGCCACAATTTCTTCTCAGCCACTTAAGAGTTAAATTGACTTTTTTATTAAATGAAAACATGTTCAACACTTTGAGACATTTAATTAAATATTTTATGTCTTGACAACACATAAAGGCTAATCCTTTTAGATATGAAGAACTTCTATGCTTACATGACCATTCTAGGCGGGCACCTTAACAACCCTGATTTGTTCATATTTTCCTATCAATCGAAAAGCATTAAATGTTTGTAATAAATTTTTAATGAATCAATGAAGTAATTTTTTTAACAACATTATGATTTAAATGGATTTTTTTCTAAATTATTGACATTTTATATTACATTCGTAATCATTGCCTATGTGTTTTTTAAACTATATAAAAAATTGACTTTTGTAAACAACAACAATAACAACAGTAAGTTAAAATAAGAATGTCATTTAACAATAAGCATGTTTTGTATTCAAATACGAATGTCATTTAACAGCACGCATGTACTGACGGATATTGCCTTCCATGGAGAAGTAGATAACATCTACGTTTCTTTAGATACTTGTGTCACATAATTCATATATACATCTAGTTTCGCAATAATGCATGCCCTATATTTACGTCAATATAGCCAGAGACTTATTCGATTCTCGACAGTAGATGCACGCTTGCTACTGGGTCCAAGGAGGGATTTCAAAATTTATAAAGTTAGACATAGAAAGTAAAAGTCGTCATGAAGACGAAATTTTTAAGACTTGTTTTGAAGAAATTTACGTTGTGAGGTGTTAAAATAATAATATAAATAATAATAATAATTATGGAGAAATTTTCACCGAAATTATTTTTTTGGCTTTCATTGGTAAATTTTTCTAAAAATTCGGTATATTGAGAATAAAATAAATATTTAAGAAGGTATCGGATTTTTACAATATTTTATGAATTATATAAATGAAGGAAATAGAGGCGAACAAATAATTGAGGATTTGTTGAAGATTTTTTACATAATGTTGTATTATTTTAGTATAGAAAGTAAAAAGGTACAAATATAAATTAAAATGTAACAGAATTGTACATGATATAAAAATAGAAATGTGGGATGTACAGATTAAGAATTCAACATAAGCGTTTGTATTATTACAATAAAGAAATTAGAGACGTACGAATAAAGCAGAACATTGGATGAATTTTACAATAATAGTGAAGTGTAATAAATAAATAAATTATGAATGTACACAGAAATAGGAAACTACAACCAATTCTTGAGACAGACAATAACATACAAAAAAATAATGTATATATGTTTATAAATCATTAATCATTGTGTCTATTGTAAATGTATGGAAGGTTTCGGTAATTTGTAAATACACATATATTGAAGGTCTTGTGAATTTTGAAATTAGAATTTAAGGTGTTATATTGCGGGAAGTTAAAATATGCCATTATATGCACATTAAATGTCTAATATAGGTGTGCCTTATAGTTAAATGGATGCACGAGTCTGTGGTTAATCGGCTACCCGTTACTTAAGAGTTAATGGATGCACACGTCTATGGTTAATGGGCTACCCGTTACTTAAGAGTTAATAAAAATTAAATGGATGCACGATTCATTGTTAATCGGCTACCTGTTACTTAAGAGTTTAATGGATGCACGAGCGTACGGTTAATCAGTTCCCCGTTACTTGAGAATTTAATGGATGCACAAGTCTGCTAGTAATAGGCTACCCTTTACTTATAGTTGCATAGAAAATTAATGGCGGGAGAATGCATATTGCATCATATTTATGTGGGCATGGCTGACAAATCGACGTGTGAACATATCCCTACCGGGGTCGTAAATCAAGACCTTGGCATCCCCATGATTTAGAGAATAAGACCCGAAATTAAGATATGCCAATAGGTGGGCATAACAGTAATTATAATATTATGGTGATTGTATATATCGAGAAATCTGTCTGTCTCACCACAAAGTAATTGTAATGTAGTTAAAGTTAAGTCAAACTACAAATATATTAAGTATGTCATCATAAAATTTGCCTAAGGCATACACATTTAAAAATGGGTATAAGAATGCAGAATCAGTTTTAAGCAGGTCGATTAATTAATTAACCTGTTAGGCTGTATAGAGTAGATACCAGAAATTGTGATTCATAAATACTCGTAAATATTCTGTACTGGTTTAAAGTAAGTTTTTATGTATTAACTGATATTTATGTTGTAAAGGATTATTTTTATTAATAAGATGTGCTGGTTAATTGTAACGACGATATTTGATTAAAACTTAATTGGAATATTTATACATTTTGCCATCATTATGAATAACTAATCTGTTAATGCGACAATGAGATGCGACATTTCAACACAAAACAATAACTGATGTAAGTTTCCACACGATAGTTTCCAAAACGAATTAAATGTGATACTTTATGAAAATATTTGCATGGGACATCAAAGCATAATACACGGTCCTTATTGCTGAAAATGAAATCAACGCCTAAGAATCTTCGAAAAGACATTGCGTGACGAAAATATGGACAAAATACTTGTGACGCTTTACACTGTGGAATGATGCAGCGGTTTGTCTAATTGATATGCTGATATAAATCATCGGAAATTCTACCTTATAAATCTGGCGCCTTAAGACATCATGGGGAACTACAATAGCTAAGACCTGGTAAGAATTTTGACCAAATGAAGACCTTAATCTCCCAAGAGAAACGATGGCACAGATTCAATAATAACAACTGAAACAACAACAATATGACAACAAATTAAACAACAACAACAGAAACACCAACGCGATGACGGTTGGTTCAAGGACAAAATCAACAGAAACAACAAAGACCTAACCAGCCTGGGTGTGAATCTTGGTAGGCGGATCAGTGAATTCGAACATGTGCTATTCGCTTACACGGCTTGGCGATATATTGACAGTGGTAGACAAGATCACGCAAGAAACAACATAGAGAGAAAACAACAAAACGGAAAATCGACTTCACAGCTACAGTTACAGATCTAACGCGGGCAGCACCTTCTATGTCTAATGGGCAAGGTAATGACGTCACAAGTCGAAAATCACCTTGCTATAACTTGGACAATTGATCAACGCCATCGGACCTTCGTCAGAATCTCATTATACAAATTATGGGTATTTATATTTTGATACACGATATTGTTAGATACATTGTTAGTTACATTGTAATTCAGAATTTGATCTTTCTAAATATTTTTGATCATAAATACATAATCTTTTTTGATGAAAATGATGTGTGTAACATAATTTATGTATACATCTGGATTCGCAAAAACGCATGCCCCATATTTACGTCAATATAGCCAGAGACTTCTTAGTTTCTTGACAGTAGATGCACGCTTGCAACCGTTTTAATTAGATCGTGACAAGATTACATGATTAATTGATGATTGTTTATGTGTCGGTGCATTTATCGGATAATAAATACGCCCGTATATGCATCGAACACATTAGTTTGACCCATCAATTTATCAGTGTAACGATACATGTATTTATATTTAAGCAGACATATTTTGACTTCTAGAGTAAAAGGATCGAACCCAGAGGAGATACGCTTATCTTCAGGACCGCATGTTGGGTCGGGTCCTGTCCGGACAGATTTTGACATATTTTGTCAAAGTTTTATCAGTTGATTACCAGATCTTCTTGACTAGGAAAACTTGCACAAACAACTGAATAGTAAGAAGTATGTAAGGACGGTTTTTTATATAGTTTCATTTATCCTCGGTTAAAAGTGGTATTTTTTATCGCTGCATGATATACTTCTTCGCTGTAGATCAATCAATGTTAAGTGAGATAACGATTCTAAACTACAACTGGTGCACTTAAACATCCGCGTTACTGTTTTATTTGTTGACCTGTAATGAATGCACATATGAAACATTGAAACTGATTCGACAAAAATGAAGCAACCGTCTCAAACCTGACTAATGATGTATGAACAAGAATATTATCTCCAAGAGTGCATTTATTAATTATTCAAATACGTTTTTACCGGGATAAAGAAAACAACAAAAGGTTTATTCGAAATTTGAATGTCTGTTGTATTGGTTTATTCTAAATTTAACCATTTTAAATTTATTGGGACTTTATTATAATTTCATAACATAAATGTGAGTTTAAGTTAAATATTAACATGTTATTTGTCGCTCTGCCTCGGTCATACCAAATCCCAAAATCGGGTAACAAAATTTTATATTGGCATGAGATAAGCTGCAAGCTTATATATGTCACAGATAAGAAGTACACGTAGACAAAGAAGTATCAACAATATGTTTAATTGTGCTCTCCAATAGAGAAGAACAGTGATTTATTTATTTAGGTAACAACTTAAATTAATCATAGAAAAACACTCTGCGTTTTATTTTTACGACATATTTCATATATCAGAGGCAATCACGGCCAAAGCAGCAAGATAATTATACTAATATGGACACATTAGACATTATTACGGTATGTCGCCAACAGCAAGTATTAGTTATATAGCTGTTACTTTTTTAACTACTACTACTACTACTACTACTACTACTACTACTACTACTACTACTACTACTACTTCTACTACTACTACTACTACTTCTACTACTACTACTACTACTACTACTACTACTACTACTACTACTACTACTACTACTACTACTACTACTACTACTACTACTACTACTACTACTACTACACAAATAGTATCGCGTTTATTAAACCTTTATTCTATTAAATTCATATTATATTGGAACATATTTTCTACACAAATAGTATCGCGTTTAGTAAACCTTTATTCTGGCTTTTGCCCAAATAAAATCTCGACCGGGTTAGAAAATTGTTTATGTAATGTCCAAATTGTGTCAATACGAGTAATAAAAAGGGCTTTTTAACACTCAATAAGTCCCAATTTGAGTCCACTCTTCCTCAAACTTGGTCAGAAAATATGTTCTAATGATATCTCAGTCGAATTAAGAAGCATGGACATTAGGAAATTACCAATATACCATATTAATGAATTTTATTCATAGAATGACATTAATGGTTTTCCGAAAACATGTGGATTTTGTTTTTGTTTGGAGATGATTATAATTTGATGAGAATGATGATGATAATGATCATCTTCCAACTGTTCAATGTCATTTCATCCTTCTTGTTCTTGTTTGTTTTTAAAGTTTGTTGATATTATTAGCTTAAACATAGAAAAGGACAATAATAATGCAACCATGGTTTCAATTGTTTACGCTCTTGTACACTGCAACTCCTTTCAATAATAACTATTTCACTATGAAGTTTCATAGAAATAATTTAGACAAATATCGATAAATAACATGGACCAGTTCATCGAAGGTCAGCCTGAAAATATTATTCCAATATAAACCCCTCATATATTTTCCTTTGTTTGTGTAAAATAATAACATGATATTTATGTAGCCTGTTGTTCGTGAACCTTGCATGCTTATTATAAAGGATTTGTTAACTGATGTTTCTTTCTTTTTTTTCGGGGGGGGGGGGGGGGGCACTTTATGATTTTAAAGCAAAACTGTTATATTGGGTATTTATAAACAATTATAATGACATTACTGAAATGATAAAATAAAAGACTGTGCCTGTCCTGGACCTCGAAACAGACCGTCTATTAAAAAAGCGAGCGCGCTAGCATTTTACCACTCAAACTTATGGATAATGAAATGTGGTCATTGAAACGCTATGCCGGTTAATCACGTTGTAAAAATTGTCATTGAAAAGCGTTACAATATTTTTCCGATATCGATTGATGATAATACATAAACGAACATATTTTTTGAACATTTTTCTTAGCCAGGAATGTTATAACGCTACATTGAATATAATGCATATGATATTTTGTTTTGATACTTTAATAATTTTCTTTGAAAATTATCTTTTTTCTTACTGAGAGCTTGTTCTGTAAAATCCTTAGCTATTTTAACTCAATTAACGTTATCTTACTTATCAAAGTTGGAGATAAACATCGCCTATATTTGCCTTCTTTTGGATTCGGTACAATAGAATTCACATCGAGCCGCTCCATATAGAATTATTAGCATTCAGTGTTGAATGAAACATATTATCTTTAATAACAGTTTGATTTAAAAAAACAAACCGTACGATACAATGTTTAAGTTTGACACGTAAGTATTTTATGCAAATAAATATGTGCTATGTGTTAGGCTTTGGGGCCCTCAAACAAGTTTAACCCCCAAATTCCATGTTTTGCATTAACCGTGACGAGGCAATAAACCTATGTTTATATATTGGTGTTTGCCGTGTATTTTTGCAAAAATTGTCTAATTTCATGGCACTTGGTAATTTGCCTTTAATAAAGGACATCTTATGGAAATGATGAGGTGATCAGAATTTTTGTCTGCTAATGAAACAGTCGTTTGACTTTGTTTCTATTTTAAGAACCAAGAAACCGTTGATTACATAATCAATAAGGAGTCGAAGGAGGAAATCAAGTTTCTGAAAATACAACGCCATCAAGAGCATCGACAAGTTCATCTTCGCAAACAGACGGAGAGAACTCAATGTAAATATATGTTTATGCTCCAACTTTCAAAGGGGGATATTTTTATATAGATATAGCGTTGTCCGTCCTTAGAATTTTCGTATCGCAAGTAACTTGACAAGTATTGTTTCTAGAGTAATCAAAACACACAAACAGGGGGGCACGCGTATACGGGAGCTTACCGCGTTTAAGTGAGAAAGTTGTTGCAAAACTTCTAAGAAGGCGTCGTTTAAGTGTTTTTCGTGAAGAAGTAGCGGATATTTTCACCCGGTAAGCCAGTTTATATTTATATTTCTTTTAAATGAATAAGCCCTTTCGGCTCTACGGTGTTTGTGCTCCCCTCGGTTCTTTGTTTCAAGCCGTAGACGTCGGAATAAAAAAGTTATTGAAGCAAAACCGTCGAGAAATTTGTTGTTTAATTTCTTGACCTTCGAGATGTTGGATGTTCGAATATCATTTTCTCTCATAATAAACAGTATTTGTGCCTATGTACAGTAAAATATAACATAAATCACGAATATTTTATTATCTCGACGCGTTGTTATGTCTATTAATTCATTTAATGCCGAATTATAACGGGTTAACCCCCATTTTTGGAACTAAACTTCCTTTTAAGCACATTTTGGGACCTGACTTCCAAATGATTAACAGCTCTTTCCTATGTTACAAGGTTTTATGCGAAATAACGTTCGTGAATGAATTCTGCATTGGTGCGAATGTCTTGGAAAACATTTTCACTTGAAGAAATCAAGAGTTTTCTTTTTTTCTATTAATTGTTTTATTATTAATTTGTTTTATTATATGTTTTATCGCGTGCTTAACGCTAACATTTAGTGTGTGTAATATAAGACATTCGACGGTATTATAAACACAGTGTAATTCTTACCTGTTTATTTTAACACATATGGACATACTTATGTTTGAATATGCATCAAACGGAATACTATGCTTACTATTTCCAGATATCTTGACGCCAGTTATATATGTTGAGGATGCCAAGATTAAAAAAGACGGCGTAACGAAGTGTGTACCGCTCTGGAATGCGATAGGTACATGAAAACCCACAAATCAAACAAAAAAGATTACGTCGAAGTACCTTGCCAAACAACCACATATACGTGCAATAAAAGTGTAATGAAAAACAGAAGAGGGTAAAGCCGCTTTGATACTAGTATAAGGTTGATGTAACCAAATACAGTCAATCTTGTATTAAGAGACCACTCAAGGGAGTAATCAAAAGTGGTCTCTTAATAAAACGGTCTTTGAATACAAAAGGCCATTCTGGAAGAATGCTTACCCTCAATTTTAATCTATATAGAAGGATAATCTCTTTTGTCCACAATGATTTTAACTTTTATAATAAACTGAATATAAACACAATACATTAATAATATTTTACTTATAATGTGTTTTATTTTTCACTTATTATAAATTATCATTTATTATAAATCAATTGTGCGTACATATTTTTTTTGCAAAAACAACATTGACAAGGAAATATTTTTCCTTAGAACAAAGAATTTTGCTAAAAATGTGTAACAGTCTACATATACATGTGTACAGCTAAAACTAGAAATAAATGTCAGAAGTCAAAAGCTTTGATATTTTATCACATGTATTTCTCTTTCCGTTTCTATATTGCTTTCTTTGCGAAGAAGTCTTCAATTTTTGTTTGCTTGCTGTGCTCTTCGCACCTACCAGCGACAAAAAGCTCCTGTAATTCCATTATGTTTGTAAGCATTTTGTCTTGCCCCATGGTTAGTGCGAATCTTTTCAATTTTTCTACCATATCGCATGCTTCGTCCATGGTTACAGTTTCATCTGCACATGCCCCAGTATCCAACACATCATCTTCATCATTTTCATCAACGTTTTCAGATGACTTCAATGACTTCAAAATGTCTGCAGCATTCTCTTTCCAGTTTATCCCATAAGTTTCAGTTTCACACACTGGGGCACACTTATCCATCTCGACAAGATCACTGAAACTAACCCCAAACAACTCATTTGACATTTTCAACACTGCCAAAGGCACATCATCTTCGTCGATGTCACTATCCTCGTCAATTTTATCATCAGTTTTTTTCACTAGCACTGACAACTGGACAATCACTTGGAAACATGGTCATGGCGAACCCACATCTGGCGAAACACTTTTGGATCGTTGACACTTCGATGTCTTTCCATGACCCATTGATCCAATAGATCGCGTCTAGAATGGATATCTGCTGCAATACCTGAGATCCAACCTTGTCATTTTTCTCCATCTGAGTTAGAATGTACTGAAGCTGTCGTTTTCGGTACTTCAGTTTCAGGGTTTGGATGATTTCCTGATCCATTGGCTCGGACAACGACGTTGTGTTTGCCGGAAAGAACATTATTTTCACGTTCTGTAGGCTAATTTTGGGATGGGATGGGGCGTTGTCAAGAAACAGAATCACTTTTTACCCTGTCGGCGCATCTTCTGGTCAACGGACTTTAACCACTCTTTCATTAATTCAGTGTTCATCCATGCCATTTTGTTGTTTCTATACATAACAGGAAGTTTCTCTGTCTTGATTTTCCCGAAACAACGTGGCTTTGCAGATTTACCAATGACGAGAGGTGGCAGCTTCTTCCCTGTCATAGACGCACACAGAGCTACTGTGATCCGCTCTTTGGACCGTTTGCCGCCAGCAAATTCAGTCTGTACTGCCATTGTTGCGATTCGGAATACATGAAGCAATTTGGAATACCTGACATCTGCTTAGAAGATGCATATCGGTGGATGTTTTTTATGATACTTAAATATGAATTGTTTATTTAATACAATGACATTTGACGCGTTTTACCATAACGATACTGATACGTGTATGTAACTTTGATGTGACACATTTTGGACGACCTTCTTTTAAACCAGTTCTGAGTTGGTCACGATATTATAATCGCAAAAAGTGAATTTGTAGTGGATAGAAAGATTTGTGCAAATGCAATACACGATATGATTTCAGTAGAAGTGATCAATATAATTTTTATACATGTATGTTTTTTCTCTTTTATACCTATGTGAATACATATTATTTATGACTGTTGTATAGAGGGAATAAAGTATTGGTTCACTTAAAAAGATTATTTCGTTTGTTCCTAACATTGCCTTCAAATCGTAAGTAATGTTAATATGTCAAATGCATAACGAATTAAATCCGACCCAAATCTTTTTTTATCATGTATGTAAGTGCTGAATACAATTGAAAATTTATGCAGAGACATCGTAGGAAGAAATGACGTAACACAGATAATGCTTTATTTTCATAACAAAGTGAGAAACGAAACTAGCATCATGACATATACGGAATAAAACGTGTAAGTAAGTAGCACTCATAGCAATTATATGTCAGACGTGTCTATGTAGACTTTATAAATAAAACAAAAACATTACAAACATCAGCTGTACATGTTTTGTTATGTTCGTGTTTTTATTTGCTGTTTTAGTCCGGCTCTGTTGAAGGATTCTTTCTTGCATATTCTACATTTAAACTCATGTGGTCCATGAATAGGGCATGATATCTCAATCCTCCCCTGATGTAAAATTCCTCATTACATATACTGCAACAAAAGATACACTTATTTTCGCCCTTTAACCTGCATCATCTGTAAAGACAGAAAAAGAATGGTTAAAAAAAGTTCATAGCAGAATAAGGTCGACACGTCATAAAATACATGAAATTAATTATAATATTACTGAAAGATAAACGTTCTATTATCTCGTACATCAGCCACCACACAACCCATCTTCTTGAAAATAGGTGAATTGATTCAATTGGTCGGCAGGTTTTTCGAACAGCATTATTATTATTCTACAGTAAGTAACGTGATTAAGGAAACACTTATATTGCACCACGTAACATGCTATAAAACTATAATATTGAAGTACACATATACACTTTATTTGAGATGGGTAGGTATATCATGTCAAGCTTTTTTACATACAAAAGAGATGTTTGTCATTTGGAAGTCAGATCCCAAAATGTGCTTAAAAGGAAGTCAGTTCCAAATAAGGGGGTTAAACCAATAATGTTTGCCAATAAATAAATTATCAGTGATAAAATAGCGTCGGTAGAATGAAATAATCATGATTTTATTTATATTTTACTGTTCACGTGTGTAAATACTGTGTATTATAATAGAAAATGATATTTGTACATCCAATTTCTCGAATGTCCCGTAAGTAGACAACATATTTGTGGACCGTTTTCCTTCAATAACTTTTTTATCCCGACGTCTACAATCTTGAAATAAATAACCGAGGGAAGCACACACACCGGAGAGCCGAAACGGCGCATTCATTTAAAATAATTATAAATACAAAGGGGCTTACCGGATGAAAATATCCTCCCTTCCTTTAAGAAAATCCAACAAACGACGCCATCTTTGAAGTTTTGCAACAACTTTCTCACTGTAAGATTAGATAAAAAAAACTTTTTATTTTACATATTTTTAACTTAAATCGGGCATAACTGTAACAGTTTTGATTCTCGGGTGAAGACATTTAGAACAACATATAACATTAGGCACCCGGTTAAACTGTCGCATTCGTTGGACGCATGTGGAGATTTGAGACACACGTAGAATACAACATCTCGTGTTATTGCTGTCAATAATCGAAATAGAATGCATTAATAACTTAACCATGCAAAATGCAAACATTATTTTGCTAGGTGTATACCATTAAGCGTTCCAATGTAGTAGGTCATTCTATTTTTCTTTCAATTATAAATTATTGTTGGATTTATTATGCTATATCATACTTATTGAAACTTAATGAAAAGACTAAAAGCGAAGTTTTTGGAACTTAAGGTAATACATTGCACATTTCAATAATCACATGCATTTTCAAAACATTTTAATATCTTTCATTAGCTTGTCATGCTTGTTTTTTTGTTGTCTGAAAATGTACTCTTGTAAAAAAAAAACAACGTCAATCTCAAAGAACATGTAAATTAAGTACATAAGGAAAGACAAAATAAAAGTATGCTAAACATAAAGTCCCATAATATTTTAAATGAGTATATTTGCTTTATATTTCAAATATTTTTGAAACGGAATAACACGTGTTATTGTATTTTGTTTAGAAAATAAAATACGTGTTATAAAAAGCTACTGTTAATTATTTTTTATCAGTTAACGTATTTGCTATTTATTCAATGTACCTTGATACTGAAATAATTAATCTTGACATCGATTTCGAACATTTAGTCAATTAAAAGATTTACGTTAACGTATTATAGTTAAATATTATCATTTAATATACATTTGTACGTATCAAATAAAAAATTCGAGTCCAAACATTTCGATGCTTTTGCTTTTCCATGTTTACGTTTCATAATAAATTGAAATGTTTTTTGTACATTACAGATGCACCGGGTGTTAAGGTAGGTCTTTGGATGCAAACTTTATATGTAAACATTTTTCTGCGAACGAAAATGACGTAAAAACATGTATTTATTCGATAATATTGGATTGCGTCAATTAAAAAATATTATTAAGTACATATAAGCATCTTCACAATTAAGCGGTTTACTTTACTTTATTCAATGCAAATATATATATGTATATCCTTTTGTCTCAGCATGTGTTAAGAAATCAATAGACGTTTGAAATCTGGAATGAGGGTTGCCCGTTTACGACACATAAGCCTTTTTGTCGCTCTTTAATCATTTTTCATAAAATCTTAAATTGTCAGACAGGCAGAAAGCCGTACAGAAGAAGGGAATGACAGACAGACAAATGGCAAAAATTAAAACTCAATTCAAATGCCAGATTTCAAGATAATACATTTTGTACATAACCCATTTTGAACGAGCATATCCACACAAACATATATATATATATATATATATATATATATATATATATATATATATATATATATATATATATATATATATATATATATATATATATATATATATATATAGTAAAATGTGTATTGTTCCTATGATAAAGTTAAAAATACTTCTACGAGAGCTGCTCCCGGATGGCGTGGATTGTAAAAACAAAGTATGATCTTGAAATAATCTGAAAAATTTGACAACATGGAACTCATACACGAACAAAGGTCTATCGCCTTGAGCTCAACAAACTTCATAGAGGGCGACAGTTAAAAGATTGAAACATACCTCTGTCGTTTTATGTGTTAAGTTTTATATCAACTTCATGAATAGTTAGCTCCATTGTAGACATTAATTTTATCTTACACAGGATGGGGAAGACCTTGCAATAACAATAGATGTCGATGGCCCATTCGTCAGACTGGAATGTAAAAAGGATAAATTTCTTATTCTGTACGACGCATGTGAAACCATTCAAGGAATCCTCACAACTTGCGAGCAGGATTTGGGAGCTCCTGCATTGTTAGACGACAAATTATGCAGTTTGATGTCAGCAGATTCTATACATGTTTACACTACAGAGAATTTATTGCATCATTTTAACTCTGATGCGATGGAAGATCAAGGCATATCAGCAAATAGCGTAGTGGCCTCGATAAATCAGACAAGTACCTTTGCCTTAATCGTTGTTAAAGATGACATGTGCGAAGCAATCGTCAATGCTTTGAAAAATTCAGACATACGAAACTCGGGTTTCTTAATAGTCGGCAATATCAAGGAGTTGCCTGTTATCCCCAATGTTTTCACCAGTATAACCCAATCGGAAAAGATCATTAAGGAAGCAGATTATGTACTGGAACGTTGTGCATTCGGCATTTTGAAAACAGCGTTTATTAATTTACAAGACTTTGAGTCATCACGACCACTTTCTGGTAAGACTTTAATTAAATACTGTGTAACCTTCTTTATATTCAGTTATTATATTACCTGCAATTATTAGATTTCCTGAATAAACCAGAGTCAATAGACGTTAAATCTTTAATTATTTCGTTATATTATTTTATATAATATATTTGTTTACGATTTTGCTTTCAGAACTGGAAAATGCAAGCCTGCATGAGGTGTATGATCAAATCAAGGCATATTTCAAGGACTCTTCCATCCCTGGCACAGAATGTCCGGATATTCAACCACAAAACTTTGAATATCCAAAGAATATTGACCTGGTACGGTTTTGATTGATATGTATAATTGCAACAAAGTTCTGTTTTCAGATGTTAAGTGTTGTGTTTGTATTATCCTGTTTTTGTTGACTACTGATGAGTTCTATAAAATATAAGCGGTCGATTTCTATGTATGTTATTGCGCTCTTTCTGTATTAACGCTTGTCTAATGATCTTATTCAGGCAATTGAAGTTATCAAAAGCATACCTGTTATCATTGGATGTGTAAAGAGGAGAGGAAGACTACAAATCTACATTGAAGCAAATGCCCCTGATTTTAACGTGGAAGAAAATATTCGACGCGAGTTAAATATATATGAGGTTAGAGAATACGACTTTTTGTACAGAACTGTAAAGCCTTTGGTTTCTTCTGGGGATTCAGCATTCGGCGGTCGAGGAACTCTGGGGGGATTCGCGAAGAAGGAAGAATTACCTGATGCATCCGTTGGAATACAACTGCCGTTACCAATTGCAGGCGCAACAGCTTCTTGCACATTAGTAGCACTTGTCTCGCGTCACGTTGTCGAAGGATCCGGACAAGAATATCTCACTGTGGTGAAGGACGAGAGAGATATCGAAATCGGCCGTTTTGTTCCAATTAATACTGCTGGAACAATCGACGTGTTGCCTGTAGATGTATACAATCATTGTAAAGATCTTTGTGACACAAGATTTAAAACAGAACTTAATATAAGTATGACAGTTTCAAAGTTACCAACAAAAGAAGATTTGCGCAATTGGATCAGGACACCCAAATCTGTATACATATGGGGTGCAGTGTCTGCGCCTGGCAAAGGTACACTGATCCCAGGAATCTTCCAAAATCGAAATGAAGAAAGGATCATCATTCGAGACCGCCGAAGTGATGAACCATTTGCGCAAAATGGGGATAGTGGGGCAATGGTTTGCTATTTTGATCCGCGAAAAGAAGAGTTATACGTTGTTGCAATGCTGGTAGGGTTGATGGCGCCTGATGGTGGAAGTCAAAACAGACAATATTTTGCCGAGATACTGGATGTCGCGCTTCAGAAGCTGTCTGTAGGCAATGGATATCAACTTAAGTTGGTTGAAAATGATGATCTTTGACGTAACAGTGAATACTTTAATCATTTCCATTTTCTTACTGATGGTCATAATAAAACGAATAAGATTTTTTTTTAATTAAAATCACCTAAACATTCATATTTTTAAATAATTGTATATAATACTTTAACGTGATTATTAGAAAAATGGAATACTTAAAATCTTGATTTACCTTTAAGAAAAATCATATCAAAACAAAATTAAAGACTATAACTCGTTTTTCCCCATTCATTCCAACAATGTACATTTTCCTGATGTATCCTTAGCCAATGTCGTTCACATTGCATTTCCGACATATAGAGACGTTGTCACAAATAGTTAATCTGAGCACAAGATCGCATTTAGGACGATATATGCAATTGATCTAAATATTTGAATAGTAAAAGTCAACCTAGTGGATACTAAAGGCGTGCGTTATATATATGTAAGATGTAATAAAATTTCCGTCTTATAAGTTAACTTTTGTTTGAAATAAAATGTAGATTTATATCATGTTATGTCATGCAATGTTTGTCAATATCATTATGCATTTTTGCTTAACGTTGTCATATACTCGTCTTCTTGTTTTGTTTTATTACACAGCTTAACAGACATTCCGAGTGTATGAAAGTGTGCAGAATAAAATTATACGACTTCGTGAATGGAAAATAATACAGACTTGTTTGTACGTCTGTCAGACAGTGAATGAAAACAAACATACCGAAATATGCTAGCCAATAAAACATATCTTTATTTTTATGATTTATATGTAGTAAAAGCATTTGTAAAAATAAAAACAACTAATACAGAACTGAATACATTACAGGTGTGTATCTGTGTATCAGGCCATTTTGAAACAAATTTAATTCCATAAGTTGCTTACTGTTGACGGTCTAAGTGTGCATTTATGTTTATATATCATGAATGTGATAATCTAAATCATATAGCTCTGTGCCAAAAATTTGATTTTTATAGCGATGGATCACGGTTATGATAAACAGAGCACAATTCTAAGAGTTATATTTCATTCAGTGTTGTTGACAAACTTTTGTTCATTTCCACCGATCTGTTCTTAATAATTTAAATTTAAGTTAAATACACATCACACTTTTGATTTATTTTTTACTTTCTTATCCATGTTCGATGTTCCTGTCATTCAATATTACTGTATGGCTGAAGTGTCATATTTGAAACCTTCAGTGTTTTATCGTTTTTATCAAGTTTTCATGTATAGTTCATGTCTGTACGGAAGACGAATTGTTTATTATGTATATCGTGCTCAAATATATTTTTTATATTTTTATATTTTATATTTTTATATATTTTTATATTTTATTTTTATATTTATCGTGCTCAAATGATATCAATATTTAAGCTGAAATATAAATTGTCTGGTGAAAAGCAGCAAAAAATGGAGATGTTACAATAAACATGAACCAGAATGCGCGGATTGCAAAATCGATTTAATAAAATCGAATTATGTACATTTGAACTTTAATTATCATAATGCCCTTTATTCTCTTCTGCTAGACTGTGTACTGAGCTATTGTCAATTTAAAATTCACATCTCACTTTCACTTTTTACAGTGACAGGCAAGTACTGCAAGATAATTTTCAGACAATAATGTGTGATTTGTATTTAAGGCAAATTTAGGTATGAAAGGTGTATAATTATCAGATTTAGGAACTCATTCAATCCTATCAATTACGTGTCGAACTTATTTTATTAAATTAAAATGTTTACAAAAAATGACGAGAAAGAGATTGTTTGGTCACGGTAACGCTCGTCATTTTTACTTTCGTTTTCAGATTTGAATATGTTGCATTTTGTAAATATTAAAAAAAAAACATACAAATGAAGGTGATTTAAAGAATTACGCTTACCATGTTCAGGGACATTTTAAATCCAAGTATTATTATTAGAATCAAGCTAAAATCGGCACTAACACGTGTTGAATAAGGCTAAGCTACAGCAATGGTACACTTTGGTAAAGGGAATTAATCAGTGAACTCTTTGCAATTACAATGTCAAAATCATATATTTGTTTGATAGAATATACGTTAAATGACCACTGTGTGACGATTACAATACTACTTAAATATGAAGGTAAAATTAAAGAGACTTTGGTCAATTTAAACAAAATTTAGCGCAAATTTTATGAGGTCATTTCAAATCATGGTTTCTCATAATTAGGCTCGCCGAAATATGACCAACAATCTCGGAACACGCATCATATGATAAATATGAAATAAGTTTGTAGGTTTCATATTCTCAATTGTTCAGATTAAAATTTAAAATATTAGTTGTGGGATAAATATTGGTTTTGTGTAATGTGTTTGGAGATTGTATTGTTCATATTGTGACATATGTTAAGTTTAAAATGATAAATAATCATATAAACTGTTGTAATATGCCATTAGCAATACATGTTTGTGTTCGCTGTATGAATGTGATGCTTACTGTCCAGTTGATAGTCAGTCTACAGAAAATGAACTTCCTATTTTATTTTCATTTATTGTTTATCTTTTCTTTAGTGTTTGTCCTGATTTCATAGGCATATCGTACATTTCGTTTAAAATATTCCTATGCACTTTAAACGTCCACCAAAATAGTATGATCGATTGACAAGTTAGGGTGGAATATTTAAGTGTGTACTTCCCTCGCTAAAATTAACATGTTAAAACTGTCCTGCTGAATGCTATAATGTATAATGTTTCTGTTATTGTATATCTCTCATTAACATATATGAGTTTGTATAAGATAGTAAAGCAGCCTTTATGATTGTTCTTAATTAACATCAGACATAAAATACATTTAAATAAATATATTAACAACCATTTTACGAAAATGGGTACATTTTTAAAAAGCTTAATGTCAAACAATGAACGTTTCATACAACCAGTAAATATGTATTTTCTTAATGCCCTATGCATGTTTTAATTTATTTAAATGTATTGCACACTAGCTTTATCGTGCAAATGATATAGACTCGTTTTGAAAATTTATAATACACCCATTCGATACGGAACGGGACCTGTATTATAAAAGCTGTAGGTTTTCTCTCATGTTTTGTCACATATTCTGTTTTATAATAAATATATATTTTATATGTACATTTGACGATGGACGTATGCCGTTAAAGAAAATGACCTGTATGCATCCTGATGTCTGGTACTTATTACAAATACTAAAAATGATGTTGCTTACAATATTCAAATATTGCTTTTTTAAACTTCAAATAAAATAAATAATTGCATTTAAATCTTGGGAATTAGCTTATATTCAAGTAATAATAAGATCCACTTCTACGCATGTGAAACGATTTTCCAACGTATTTGTGACAGTGACCGTGACCGTTGATCTAGTGACCCAAATTTCAATGGGGGTCATCTACTGTCCAAGGCCAATGTTCATAAAAAGTTTCAAGCCAATCGGTCGATTCGTTGATGAGTTATTGATCGAGAACGATTTTCCAACTTATTGTGACAGTGACCTTGGTCTTTGACCTAGTGACTCCAATTTCAATAGTGGTCATAAACTGCCCAAGGCCAATGCACATGTGAAGTATAAAGCAAATCGTTATTGATCGGAAACGAACTAGTCTACCGACCGACCGATAGTTCGACCGTCCGACCGACATCCAGCAAAACAAGAAACCCCTTTTCTTCGAAGGGGGCATTACAAGAGTAGAGATACATGTGACGATATCTAATTAGTACTGTTGGAGCTAAGAAACACATCACGCGAAATCATCGGATCATCGATGCAACGTTTGACGGAGCGACGCGCAAAACACTTATACCTATGAAACAAACATTGCGACATCCCGAAACTACCAGTGAAAATGTCGCCCAGAAGTTGATAGAATTCCGTGAAAATCATAAAAAATACTACGACCAACACGCAAAGAGCAATCATCAGACGGGAGACGCAGTATGAATTAAAACCACGTAAAAGTTTGAAACCTGCAGAGTACGTGAAACCGTCCGAGTACCCACGAACACATATCGTTAAGGCAGGAAAATCGAAGCGCGAATATCGCCAAAAATTAGACATGTTAACGAAAACGATGGAAGAACCACACATTATCCCCACAAACATTTCCGGCACTCACAGTTCCAACAGAGATTGTAGCAGAGCAACCATCAATAACGCCGAATCAGGAAAACAGTGCTAGTTCGAAATCGAGCAAAAACCATAGAAAACTTGGGTAAAGAGAGTGCAATGCACTGTTATTAGAAAACTAGAAGAAAAGTTCGCAAACCGACACGATTAAATGTGTAAACATGAAATGCAAAATAAAAGTATATTAATGCCCTATAGTAGTCTCTTAATAGACTCCGCCAGTAGATGTTTCTGGAAAATCTCCATCACACAATATTGGAAATACTTTTTATAGAAAAATGACTGTTCTTTGAAGAAAACACTGCACATAGATTGTGCACACGAAATCGTGTAAATGCCGAAGGGAAAAATTCGGTTATACATGGGTCATGGAAGCATAGATTAACATACGTGACATTTATATTCTAAAAAAGTCCGAATGCAGACAGTCAAATATTGCTTAAGTGATATTATATATTTGATATATTTGAACCTGTTTTTGTTGCCATTAACAGTACGTACATATACTAGTTAATGTCATACTTAGTCGTTTATTTTGAATGTCCTTACCTGTATACGCAAGGTATCTAGATAAAATGAGTGTTTGTTTATATTCTACACAACTGTACAAGGAGTTGTTTGATCGCTTTTTTACAATATGAACATGAATGCATGCATTTATCACTTCCATATTTCATAAAGTTAGTAACTGTGTAACAATTATTAAGCAGTATTTTCGTCGTCCTTACAAAGGATTAAAGTAAAATTATTGGTATATTTATGGTTTCCTACAACATAATCGATTATCAATAAGTTTATCATTTGTTTTAATGAGAATGGTATTATTTCCGTGATGGTGTTCTGTTATTTTTTTTTGTAATTTTTATACTATTGGAAAATATCATATGCGACCTAAATGTACGCCTTTGACATATACCAAAAAAAACGATGACAGGAAAAGAACAATTTGTTTTTACATGCGTTCTATAAAAACACCCTTATTATATATGTAGACAAATTCAATGATTAATACAGAAAACGAATGCCATCATTATATATTTCATTTTTTTTTGAATTTGCAAATATATTTTATCATATGATCATGGAATACACGTTGTAAGAGATAATCGAAAAATAGCACCATCAAGCTGTGTTAAAATGAGCTGATTTCGTGTATAAAGAAAAAAAGATCGCAAGTTAAAGGAAACATTTTCAGACAATATTCAACCACTTATGCGTACTATAAAAATGTTTCTCTATGTGAGCAATAATCTCTGTAAATGTTTGTTTAATGCATTTTCTGGTTGAACCCTGTGAGCAAGCTTTCCAACTGCAAGAGTTATTTTTTGAAGCTGTTCACAATAATACAAATGAAAATTACAACGGAACCCGTATCCACTCCGTTGCTTATTTTTAGTAATTCCGGTCTCCTCTCCATCGTACATGTAATCTCACCATTTAAACAGGATTTTTTTTTAAATATAAATATAGTTAGGTATATGGAGATGCCATTCCTTCAAAATGCGTTTTAATAAACGAGTATAGAATTCAACCAATGAAGCGTTCAAATAAAATGCTTTAAGTATCAAACAATGATATTTACCGATACATGTTCAACATGGTTATCTGTGTAAACTTCTCACACAACCAGACATGTCCATGTGAATCTTGTTGTAACGTGTTTTTTTATTATGAATTATTATTTTAACTTTATCTTACTTTATGACAACGGATCTAATTTAACTCAAATACTTTTTCTTACAAAAAAGACCAAAATTAACATTGAGGTACATCTCGACACATTTTCGGAGAAAGATATACACGTGAGCTTCATACATACAACAATGTCCTCACAATTTCTGCATCAAAACTTAAAATATTGATTGGAAATCGGTTTTCAATTCTTATTATTATAAATGCCCTTGGCCTTAAAGGTACCGTCAACCACAAACGACGAAAAAAGAAAAGTTCTAAAATACCGTTTTTTTTTACAATTACTAGTTAATATTGATTAAAATATCACGACTGGTACATTACATTACTTGAAAAAGTTGTTTAGTTATCATATTTTCAGTATATTCGGTAATAAAATTTTACTGTGTATGTCTACCTGGTAACTACCAGTTAGCTATATATAACGCAGGTAGATTTGATCATCATCGTCACGTGGTAAACCCATGAATGCAAATTGTGCATGCGTAGTGAATTGTACGTATTTTATATATAAAATGATCAATCTACTTGCGTTATTTATTGTGTGTATATTGTTATGTCACCTATTTTCGCGTTGTACTTCCGATTTCACATCACGAATTTTTTTTTACCGAATATACTGAAAATATGAACTGTTTTCAAGTAACTTAATATACCAGTCGTGATATTTTAATCAATATAAACTAATATTGTAAAAAAATACGGTATTTTAGAACTTTCTTTGTTTCGTCGTTTGTGGTTGACGGTACCTTTTACATTAAATGTTAACATAGGAATGCATGAAATCTATCTACAAACACAATAGAGCACAAAACATCCATCTAAACGGAAGTTATTTAACGTCGGTTGTGTTTTTTGAAACAGTGACCGTAGTATTTATCAAAAGTCCATTCCCAGGCTAGGACTTCCTTTAACCTTTTCTTATATCCCAAGTTTCATCAAGAATGGTCGATGAAAAAAGTTCTTATCCGGAAACCACAAATTTGCTGTTTTTTTATACAATGCGTCGATTCTTTTCAGATTTAACGGATAGTGTGACAGGAGATAATGTATACACGAATAAGCTTATTTTTGCTTGATACAAAATAATCATAAAAACCTATCAGCATACTTCTTAAGCACATGTGAATTGATACAATCAGTCAAGTTGAAATTATAAGATAGTAAGTTAGAGCTCGTTGCTCGACGAGAATCAGACCACGATGTACGCCGATATTGAAGCTAATGTATTTTCACCCCACAGTTCTTGAATCGATCGACCCCACTGCCACTCTTGCGTAGCATTCAGGAGAAAGTCGATGTACATGCATCACGTTTGTCCCCACTGCTTGCCTGCCAATTCCTGAATTATCTGATACGACTACCTACTGTTCTTCAATAGTGTCCATTTCAATATTTAACACATTCATCCCCAATCTATTTTGTTATTTTTACAACATAGAAAATTAATAATAACGAGTAATAATTAAAGAAAGAATCACCATTGTAAAATTTTAATGCTATACACATTTAATATCACGCAAATCGATTGCATTGTGTTTGCCTGAATTATTTCTTGACAAAAAGGGAATTAAATGAAAGAAAAAAAGTAACAGAAAAGTTGCACACAGAAAGAAACCAAGACAAAGCTAAATTGTGATATACACACTAACCTTTTTTCAGTGACAAAGAAATAATTCATGTATAAATGCATTAGTTTTGTATGCTAACACGTTTTTTAATTACTGACCATCGTTCTGTTTCCGTTTCTGATAGTTTTATATTGTTATATATAAGGAGTAAGCCCTCGAAAAACATTATACTTTGGTAAAGTTTTCTTTCTTCTATAATCAATTTGTTTTTACTTGAATAGTTAATATGGTTTTTTTTCTTTTTCAAATCCACTACTTCCAAGAATAAATTATTTATAATTCGTTGTATCGTGAATATTTAATATGTGCACTAAGTCGCAAAAAAAGATGGTGCTTGTTTCTTCTTGTTAGTAACTCAAGGTAGAATTTTTTATTGTTAGTTAAATTCATTTTATGCAATAAAGAATTAGTTCATAATATTTGGTAAATACTTCTATACTGGAACCACTGTGGGTAAGTATCTCTTTTTACGTAGAAATGATTAAAAAATACTTCCATGTATTTTCCTCGATATTGAGTAGTTCCCATTTTTATGCAAATAGGTTCTAAATTCTTTTCAACAAAAATGTCATATATGTATCTAGATAAACCTTTATAGTAGATAAAACACTTAGCAAAGCAGGCAGTGACGGCATTTGAACACTGACGTCTCTGCTGTTAAATTATAAATTTAAAGATCAAATAAATTCATTCACTGAGTGAATAAGACCTTCATAATGAATCAAGTTTATATGTGTAGCAGTGTGTTGTTCAATTAGCTTAAAAGGAGTTTGAATCAATAACTATATCAAGAACAAATCTTTTTCCTGTGTCATACTTTGCTTTAAAAAAAGGATTCGTTACCGATGTTAAAATTATGCTTGTAAGGCATACGTAAGACACTGTTAACATCTAAAATATCTAACAAGTCAATCAACTATTCGTAACATGTAAGCACTTCGAACCAGAAATCATTTTTATAGTATTTTTACAACAATATCATAATGTTTTCCTGTAATAAAAAGCGATTTAATAAAAACGACACACTTACTTTCACAACATGAATACAGTTTGCTTATCCATGCATTTTTTAATGTTTTTAGAATATGCATATATGTCAACCATATTTAATCAACCATTTTCATACTTTTGTACTAAAATGAAGCCTCTCGTCTTATATGGTTTGCCAAAAATCAAACATAAGTTTATTGATCATATCAAGGATTTCCTTTTTAGAGGTTTGTATAGCATAAAAACAGAGTTAATCACAAGAAAATTATTCTACATTGATTTATATCAATATAATTATAAGTTTCGGACACCTTAAATTTTGTCTCTTAATTTTCGTACCCAATTTTTTTTCATACCCATTTTTTCGTACCCATTTTTTTCCGTACCCAAATTTTGTTTCGTACCCAATTTTTTTTTCGTAGCAATTCGTACCCAATTTTTTTTCGTACCCAAAATGTTTCGTTCCCTTTTTGTTGTCGTACCCAAATTATTTTTCGTACCCAATTTTTTTTTCGTACTCACATTTTTTGTTCGTACCTAAATGTTTTTTGTGCATAATTTGTTCGTACCCAAAATTTTCTTACCCAAATTTGTTTTCGTACCAAATATTTTTTTGTGGGAACGAAAATTTTGGGAACGAAAAAAACTATGCATGACCCCATTAACAACCCTGGGCGCCCCGCCCACATAGACCTACCCACATTTTTCACATATGGGTACGAAAAAAAAATGTGGGTACGAAAATTTTGGGTACGTAAAAAATATGCATGGCCCCATTACCCGCCCACATAGACCACGCCCACCCAAAATTGTGTTTTAACATAACTTCTTCATTTATTCACAAAACATGCGGCTTGGGGATACGCGTCGGCCGCGGCCGCGCCCTTTCTAGTGTATCATTGTTTTCATGCAGGGCTCTTTTTACAAGCGGGAAAACGTGGCTTTATTATAAAATAAGTTATGATGTACTGTTCTTCTTAATGTGAATATATAGCCAACAAGTTGGCGGAAGTTAGTTGCACTATTTTATAAAGCGTTGCAGTAATCTACAGAAGTCATGGTATCGACTTACCTGACTCGTTTGAACAACAAACATAGCACTTATATTTTGTTCAGTTGATGTGACGCGCTATATTTTTTTGAGATAGCCTTAAGAAAGTCAGTCCGGAGCTGATTTTATTTTAAAAGCGGTTTTCAAAAGGTGATTAGTGGAAGTTGTAGTTTATGATTACACATAATATGCAATATAACAGTGTTAACACGAATGAGTTTGTGGATTTTATAAGTATAATTAAATGAGAGTGCACACTGATTGTTTTGTTTTTGTTACTTTTCCATCAGTTGTTTTGTACGGATGTCGATCGTATCTCATTTATTTATTGTTTACATATTACAGATTGCATAGATCATAATACAGAAATATGATGTTATCAAGGTCTCTGTTTTTCTAACATCATTCCGATACTTTGCAATCTATACAAAATTCAAGTGTGACTTGCTCTGCGAAAACGGGGTTTAATGCATGTGCGTAAAGTGTCGTCCCAGATTAGCATGTGAAGTCCGCACAGGCTTATCAGGGATGACAATTTCCGCTTTAATTAGCGCATTTAATCACAAGGTGCTCATGGTAAGCTTTTGTAATCGCCTTTTGTCCGTCGCGCGTTGTGAACATTTAACTTGTTAACACTCTATAGAGCCACATTTATTGTCCAATCTTCATGAAACTTGGTCAGAACATGTGCCCCAATGATACTTTGGACGAGTTCGAAAATGGTTCTGGTTGGTTGAAAAACATGGCTGAAAGTGGGCATGGCAGTATTCCTTAAATGGCTTTTGTAAAACGTTGTTAACTCTCTTGAAGTAACATTAATTGTCCAATCTTCGTGTAACTTTGTCAGAAATTAGTTCTAATGATATCTTGGATAAGTTCGAAGATGGTTCTGGTTCGTTGAAAAACCTGGCCTCCAAGGGACGGGGCATTTTTGCGTATGCTAAAGTAAAATCTTGTTAACACTCTAGAAGTCAAATTTTTAGTCCAATCTTTATGAAACTTGTTCAGAACATGCGTCCCAATGATATCTTAGAAAAGTTCGAAAATGGTTTCGGTTGGTTGAAAAAACATGGTTGCCGGGGTGTTTGACAGTTTTCCTTAAATGGCTATAGTAAAACCTTGTTAAAACTCAAAATTACAATTATTATCCAATCTTTATGTACTTAGTCAGAGCATTAGCTGTAATGATATCTTGAATGTGTTAGAAATTTTCCCTTTCTGTTCACAGAACAACGTTTACAAACCTTACTGAACAATATTATTACTCAGGTGAGCGATTAGGGCCACCATTGACCTCTTGTTTTATTTATCATTTTTAGGAAGTTTCTTCTTAGCCAAAATACAGTTTGGGCGAAAAGTGTTGTCCCTGAATAACCTGCGCGGACTGCACAGGCTAATCTGGGACGAAACTTAAACCCCGTTTTCCCAGTGCGAGGCTCAAATTTTTTAGTCAAGATTTGTAGCCCCCCTTGGTCTTAATCAAGACTAGTGAACACTCAAAGTAAAGAAAAAGCTGGTGAACTTTGAACACTTAAGTAACTTTTTTTCCTGATCAACATGAAACTTAAATCATTTGTCTGTGTGATATCTTGATCGAAATCAAAATTTTGGTATTGGAAAAGTCACTTTGGTCAATTGTAGAAGTAGTTTTTGAACACCTATTATTAAATTTTTTGACCACTTATCATGAAACATGCTATGAACATTTGTTTTTATGATTTCTGGACTAAGTTCCGCAAGTGGTCCGGTCTGTTGAAAAACATTGCAGCTACGGTTCGGTGCAATTTTCCTTAAATGGCAATATTTAAACCTTGTCCATTAGAAGATCCATTTGTCCCGAGTTATCAAGAAAGATGGTTATAATAATTGCTTAACTAACATATCGACCGAATACTAACAAAATTCTGGTCCGTTGCAAAACATTGCCGACACGTAGCGATGCTGTTTATATTATATATGTATAGTGAACGCTTGACAATACTGTAGAAGTAATATTTTTACCCGTCATTGGCGTCGCACTGAAGTGCGGCGACTAGTATGTAATACGTTTTTTTTCGCTTATGGGAGGAGAAGTTATTTTACAGATCAATGTATATATTTTTGTTGTCAGAATATCTTGCATAGTGGTGATTTTTGTGTGTAAATTAGTGTAAATAAGTACTGCATTTGTACCTATTACATTTACTACAACATTTATTGCCAATAATGCAAAGCTAATTATGTTAATTAATAACAGATCACAGGGACTGGACAATAATAAAAGATCACAGGGACTGGGCAAATACGCGAACCGGTGAAACTTTCTGGTTTTGTATAAAAACAAAACATAATCAGAATATATTTATTTTGTGGTTTTTCTAACAATAGCGCAGACTTTTGCTGTTCGAGTTTTGGTTAACGCGTATTTTCTTCAATTTTACAAGACGACAGCGATTACACGGTTCATTGCTTTATCATTATGTACACACCGGTCTTACTGACAATAACGTACTGACGTCACCATCTATGTATAGAATAATTGCTTTATTGATAACCGTTACACTACAGTCACTTATTAAAATCTTAGTTAGAAGGTGATTTTTCAAGCGGTTCCGTAGTGTAGTGGTTGCACGCTGGCTTCACATGTGAGAGGTCCAAGGTTCGAGCCCCAGTAGAATCAAATTATTTTATTTGTGTTCTATGTTAACTTTTTGTTTTGATGTAGACATTTTAGTTTAAGTAAATATGCTGTTTTATTGTAACCATTTTTTGTTTTTATTATGCCCATTAAAGATATGTTTGAGAGGGTGGGGGGGGGGGAGGTAGGGGGGTTCGTAAACACATGAAAACTTTTACAGTGTTTTCATATCAATGAGTACTCAATCCCTATCGTAAATGAGCAACGTAAGAATAAGTTCAGAATCATCTCCCCTTAAAGTTGAGAAAAATATGAAATAACGCTTACAAGATGAAGCAAATTTTTTTAAACCTACACAGTTCTGTTCCATTAATGAAAACTGCACACGGATGCCAGTAAAAATAGGAAACCAATGTGAATAAAATGAACTATGAAATATTTGGGGGTTACAACACAAAATCATAGATGCTGGTTATTTGGGAGTTATAACACAACATCATAGATAATGGTTATTTGGGGGTTATAACACAAAATCATAGATAATGGTTATACCAGTATCTTTTTCTGTTTTGTCTAAAATAATCGGCCAATATATTAGTATTTACAGTAGAGAAAAATCGTTCCATGTAACTTCATTGAGTGCCTTTTACACTGAAATTCCCGACGCCCTTTGATGCTTTGCATCAATACTTATCTTGTGAATATTTTATATTATGAAGATCGGATATGGCTATAGTAAAATCTTGTAAACACTCTAAAGGTCACATTTATTTTTCAATCTTTATGAAACTTAGTCAGCACATTGATCTCATGATATCTTAAATGAGTTCGAAAATGGTTCCGGTCTGTTGCAAAACATGGCCGCCATTGGGCGGGGCAATTTTTCTTATACTGCTTTAGTAAAACCTTGTTAACACCCTAGACTTCACGTTTTTGGTCCAATCTTTATGAAACATGAATTACTTCCAACGTGCGGGCATTTAAACGTAATGACTGAACAGCTAGCTAACATTAGTGGTTTGAACCCGTCATAGTCAGATTCGATCCCATGCCACATCCAACTTTGTTTAACTCGAAACGTTCAACAATCTATGCAGTAGGGACATTTACTTTTCAGGGGCAATTAACAGACTCCGTGTAACCTATTGAATTACAGGTGTCCTGTAACTGGCACTATCCAACTTAAAACAAAATAAGCTCGCTCTGGGAAAACGGGGTGTCCTGTAACTGGCACTATCCAACTTAAAACAAAATAAGCTCGCTCTGGGAAAACGGGGTTTAAAATCCGGACTTCACAACCTTATATGGGACACAATTATACCCATTTGCATTAAGCCCCGTTTTCTCAGAGCACGGCTTAATTATAATTGGATTCGTTTGTGTTGGTCGCGAGTCTTGTTGAATTGTCGGGTAATTGGTCACCTGCCATAAACAACGTATGCTAATGCAACAGTACCATTATTTTCACTTTGTCTCTATTGGGTAATATAGAGTGCGGCCCGGCCGACCTCGCTCTGAGAAAACGGGGTTGAATGCATGTGCGTGAAGTGTTGTCCGAGATTTGCTTGTGCAGTCCGCACAGGCTAATCAGAGACGACACTCTCCGCCTACAATTGATTTTTGCTACGACTAGACGTCCTTTAAACAAAAAAACACCATAACAGCGGAAAGTTTTGTTCATGATTAGCCTGTGGGGACCGTACAGGCTAACCTGGAAGGACACTTCGCAAATGCATAAACCCCTGTTTTCCCAAAGCGATGCTCATTTACATGTTCAAATTAAAATGTTAAAGTGAGTTATAATATAACAAACAATAAAAACCTTAAAATTTAGCGCCGTTTAGGTGTTTTACATTCTCTTTGCAATTAAATGTTAATTGTTGATTACATGAATGTATATACATTGCAAGAATTATATTATATTATTAAATTAAGGACTATGCGTCTACTGTACTCCATGTACAGCGCATTCAAACATGAAATTATGTTTTCAAAAGTCTCTACAGCAAGATAATTTTAGAA